>NC_057722.1:41532777-41587818 GCF_004010195.1 Chiloscyllium plagiosum | reverse complement strand
GGAATGCTGATAGGGGAGGGGAGGGAAATATATCCTTGGTGGTGGGGTGCGTTTGGAGGTGGCGGGAATGTCGGCGGATGGTTTGGTTTATGCGAAGGTTGGTAGGATGGAAGGTGAGCACCAGGAACGTTTTGTCCTTGTTGCGGTTGGAGGGGTTGGGTCTGAGGGCGGAGGTGCGGGATGTTGACGAGATGCGTTGGAGGGCATCTTTAACCACGTGGGAAGGGAAATTGCGGTCTCTAAAGAAGGAGGCGATCTGGTGTATTCTGTGGTGGAACTGGTCGTCCTGAGAGCAGATACGGCGGAGGCAGAGGAATTGGCAATACGGGATGGCATTTTTGCAAGAGGTAGGGTGGGAAGAGGTGTAATCCAGGTAGCTGTGGGAGTCGGTGGGTTTGTAAAAAATATCAGTGTCAAGTCGGTCGTCATTAATGGAGATGGAGAGGTCCAGGAAGGGGAGGGAGGTGTCAGAGATGGTCCAGGTAAATTTAAGGTCAGGGTGGAATGTGTTGGTGAATTTGATGAATTGCTCAACCTCCTTGCGGGAGCACGAGGTGGCGCCAATGCAGTCATCAATGTAGCGGAGGAAGAGATGGGGATTGATGACAATTGTTAGTTATAGGTGGTCAAACTATTTGAAACAATTTGGACAAATAAGGAAACCAGAATGCAACTGAATTGAACAAAAGCAGTTGGGAAATCCCTGACTTCGACAGAAATTTAGAGACTGAATACTGCGAAGAACTACCTTACATCAGGACACATGGTGAGAACACTTAGAAGAGTTCCAACATGGCTAGCTACCAACTCTCCTGGGTGATAATCTTTGGAGTTGATTATAGAACCCAGGGTAGTGATTGAGTAACCTCTAATATTTAAAGGTTACTATTCACTGAAGTACTTAATAAATTAATTGAGTTTTATAGAGCTCGAGGTGTTCCAGTATACCTTTGTCTATGTGTACAGAGACAGGAAATAAATCTTTATTTAAAATTCAAATGGTAATTTCACCCAAAAAATGGTTGTTATTGATGTTAAACACAAGTTTTATAACAAGATATTTCCTCAGATGCAATGCTCAGACCTATTCACAATACTCAAGATGCGATCAAGCCTGACTCCATATGGCTGAAGCATTACTTTTACCTCTATTCTCTTGAATATTAAAGTAAGAGTTCAGTAGCCTTTTTAAAACTATTTTCTTGACAGAAAAGGTACACTTAAGTCTTTTGATTTCTATTGTTTCCAGCTTTGCACCATTAAGAAAGTATTCTAGTTTTTGTCCAAAGGGAAGTTGGCCACATTGAAACTCACTTGTCAGAGTTTTGTTTTTTTAAATCTTATATCTCCAGAGAAATGGGTGACAATGCTATACTATCATGACAAACATGATTATGTGGCTTTCCAATCCAGTATTTAAAGCATTAATAAAATCAGTAAAGTGTTGAGGCCTCAACACAAATCCTTGCAAGAAATCACTAGCCACTTCCTATCATTGGAGTATCCAGCCATTATTACTGCTCTTTTTTTTGTTAGGCCAGTTAATACATATCAATGTATATTAAAAACATAGTTCTGGAAGTACCTTTCAATAATTTTCATCGACATTGCCTAATTCACTGCTTTAGTCACCGCTTCAAAAAACGTAATCAGGTTTTTCAAGTATGACTCACCCTTTCCAATTATATGCTGGCTTTCTTGAGTCAGTTGAAAATCTTGTAGGTGTCCAGTCATGATGTTTGTTGATCGACACTAAATTTCCCAATAGGCATTAAACTTGATGTCCCACAGTTCACTGTATGCCAACTCACATCTTGGTCAGTTGGTTAATTGGAGATAACTCAATTTGAGCACATTGGACATTCCCATCCACTTAATATCAAAATTCTTTGCCTCGGCATCTCAGAGATGCCTTTCTCCATTGTACCTCAAAAATCAACCATCCACCTATTATCTCTGATATTCCCTGTTAGCTGTCAGCTCCCATTCCAAGCATGCACTCAGCTTAAAGTACTCATTCCCTTGCTTTAGCAAACTTCAACTTTACCGCACCCACTATTCAGCACTCCTAATGTTCTTTCCAGTGTAATTACAGCTCCATTTTAACCTTATTGTTGCAGCATAATAGATTGCCTTGCTCGGCCCAAGTCAAAGGGACTTGAAGCCACTTTGTATGTAATAGTTAGAAAGCCGGGAAGCCAAAGACAATTACATTGTATCAGTCAAAGTTTCAAATATTTCTCAGAAATACCTGATATTTTTCCAAACACATACCATCTAAAAGTATAAAATAATGTTATCAGTTGTCACTTGTGTCACGGATTTTTCTACTTTTGGCTCTAGGTGCAGCAATCTTCCAACCGCAACAGATAATGAAGACAAGGTATTCAACAAGTGTAAAAGATATATTAAATTAGTAATATCCATATGAAAAAGGGTGTTCTCATGAAATTATGACGACCATCCTGAGAACTGCCCTGCAGCGTTGTTGTAATCTAGTAGTGGTAATTGAGAGGGAGTGTCAGGTATGTTGCTGCTATTTGTTGGCAGAAATGTGGTTGGTGTCATCCAGGTATGTGCAAGATGGATTCAGATTACAAACTATTGCTCATTGTGCAGGGACATTGCCTACTGGGTGTGCCTTTCATAAGATTTGAAATGTCATAAAGCCTGAAGTACCATTTGCAAGAAAATGCTGTAGCCCAGTGGCACATACATAGAAGCTCTTGGATATTTTTCATGAAGTAAAGAAATATATAAATAATAGTATGTGTCATTTTTGTTTCACTCATTACACATTCTATTCAGACTCTGGAGCGATGAACAGATAAGTTGTAATAATGTTTTACTTGTAATGTTAACACCAACAGGTTGGTCCACATATAAATCTATGCTGCCAGATCTAATTTTTTCTACGCATTGTAAACTCTAAATTTTCCTTATAAAATGTATGTGTGAATTCTTGAAATTTAATAAATGCACATTGCCAATTACTATGATAAAGGACCATCTAGACATGTTGATTAAAACTTCTTAAAATTAAATCCTAGTCATAAGAAAACAAGTGAAACATGACCACAAACATTTATTTTTGAGCCCATCTTCCATTTTACTATCTTAAAAAAAACTGTCCACAGATATCACCACAGCTAAAGTGATTAGCATGAAGCAGTAAACTTCTTCCAACATAGCAACGGTAATATCAATTAATGTTTTTCAGTTGTGTAAAAATAGACTTGTGATACTGAAAAAAAGTTATTACATTGAAAGAAGACCATGAAGTCAAAGTTAAAAAAAATTGGCTTCATGCACCATTTTCAAAATTACAATGTAATGGTTGAGATACAAAGATATTTCAGTTGACTTATACTTTATAACAATGTCAAGGAATCTAAATAATGAATAAAGACTTTTTGACAACTACTGTAGTTAGTCCAAACACAAACATAATTAAATTTACATTAAAAGTTTGTAAACAGCAAATACTGATATAAACTAATCTGAGTTTAAAATTGTAAATTCTTCAGATCTAAAAACAATGATTGAGACATTATACAATGTTTACAATAGTATCAGAATTGTCAATGGAGAATACTGCTTCCATACAAAAATTGAGCTGTTTGTACACACCATTTCTCGAGTCATTTGTTACAATGGCAAGCTTCCAAGATCACAAAATCACAGAATTATTATGGTGCAGAAGGAGACCATTTGGCGCATTCTGTCTGCAGTGACTCTCTGATTACTATCTTAGAGCTAATCTTCTGGCTTTTCCCCATAAATTTGCATTATTTAAATAAAAACAATCATTTAATGCCCACTTGTATGCCTCAGTTGACCTGAGTCCTCCACACTTCCAGGCAATGCATTCCACACCCTGATGATTTGCTTTGTGAAAAATGTTTTTCTCCTTGTTTCACATTTGTTTTGTAAGAGAAGGAATCTTGTGCCCTTTTATTCTTTGTCCATTTATGAGTGCGAAAAACTTATCTATATCTGCATTGTTCATATCCCTCAAGCTTTTGAAAACTTCTATCAAATCTCCACTGAGCCAGCTCTTCTCCAAGGAAAACAGTCCCATTCTCCACTATTTTCTCATCTCTGAAGTTTCTCACCCCAAAAGCCATTCTTGTAAACTTCTACATTACTCTCTCCAATGCATCCACATCCTTCCTACAGAGTTCGGCGTAGAATTGTACACAATATTCCAGTGATGGTTAATTTGTGTCTTAAGAAAGTTCATCACATCTTCCCCAGCTCTTGTACTCTATGCACCTATTTATAAAGCCTAGAATAATTTCTGCTTTATTAACAGCTCCCTCAACCTGTCCTTCCACCTTTAATAACTAATGTACAAATACACCCAGGTCTCTCTGTTCCTGAACACCTTTTACAACACTGTCCATTATTTTATACTGTGTTTCTTTGTGGCATTACCTCCCACATCTCTAAGTACAAAAAGAGCTTTGAAGACCACACACAAGTGGTAAATGTCAAAGAATTAATCTGTTCTGACTACAACTCACTTCCCTTTATCATACAGTTTCTTCTCCAATTAGTGTCAGTATGTATCTCGTATCATTCCCTCACTTCTCACCTCTCACTACATTTCTACTTTTTTGCCTTTTTCCCTTTCAAGTACCCCAGAACTGACACTTGATAAGTGGAAAAGTGAACAGGACAATAATGAAGGAGAAACATCATTCAATCTTGCACTTGCAGCCTATAGTTCTTCCACAATACCATGAGTACTTTAAGGGGTAGCACAGAAATGAGATCTGTAGATGGTGTGTCGTTTCACAGAATTGGGTTGCAGCCAAGGCAGATGGGAACAGTAGTACTGTTGCTAGCTCACTAGAGTGTAAGATGTACAGGTTCTGCTGCTGAGGTGTTCAATGGGATGGTATACGAGAAGGAAAATGGTTTGATCGGTGTGCACGTGTTTGGTGCATTTGGCAGGACTTCCAGGAAGTCTGCTGTCAAGACAGATGAAGAAATCCAGTTCCAACTTGACCATGCATCGACCTTGAAGCTCAGCCTTTCCAATCTGCAAGTGTGACCAACTCGATGATAGCATTTGTTGATCTAAAGCAGCATTTGATGTCTCAGCCTTCTTTACAAGCCAAAGCCACACAATATTTAATTGGTCCAGTGGAAGCTCCGACTGAGGTCATGCAATCCTGTTTCTCACTCTTCAAGTGCAGCTGATTGTCCTGCAATCTCAAACTACCAACATTAATGTTCATAGAGATTTCCAGGTGTCTCACAACAGCAATTTAACTTCCAAAAGATTACTAACATTGTAGCACTTTCAAAGAGTGGTACTGGGACCTTGGAAAATGAACCTCCCGCCCTTCCTAGAATGGCTGCACTAGTGCTACCAGCATTGCAACCTCCCCAGTCATGATGCACTTTATAGTTACTAGTTATCCAGTCAGCCCAGACTGTTTCCATCAATATTGAGACAAGACATGAGTTTAACAGCTCAAGAGCATCCTGGCAGACAGTCTGCAGTCTCCTCCACTGAATGTTAGCAGCCTTCCATCAACCATCCTGTAGCCATGAAGATGTTACTGTGTAGGAAAACTGGATCAGACAAAGATACATGTAAGGCAAATACTTAGGGAATGCACAGAGGGGATTATGTTATGTTTATAAAGAAAATTGAATGGCTTGACTTGCAACGATTTTGTTACTGGATTTTAGAGTGCAGTGCTACAAAGATCGGTGTTGGGTCCACTACTTTTTTGTCCTTTATATAAATGATTTGGATGTAAGTATAGGAGGTATGGTCAGTAAATTTGCAAAAGACACTAAAATTAGTGGACAGTGAAGAAGTTTACCTCAGAGTACAACAGGACCTTGATCAGATGGCAAATGGGCCGAGGATGGCAAAAGGAGTTTAATCTAGATAAATGTGAAGTGCTGCATTTTGGTAGGGCAAATCAGGGCAGGACTTACACACTTAATGGTAAGGTCCTGGAAAATATTGCCAAACAAAGTGACCTTGGGGCGCAGGTTCATAGCACTTTGAAAGTGGAGTCACAGGTAGACAGAGTAGTGAAGAAAGTGTTTGATATACTTGCCTTTATTGGTGAGTGCATAGGATTATAGGAGTATAGGAGTTGGGATGTCATGTTGCGGCTGTAGAGAACATTGGTTAGGCCACTTTCGAATACTGTGTTCAATTCTGGTTCCCTTGCTATAGGAAGGATATTGTAATACCTGAAGGGATTCAAAATGATTTACAAGGATGTTTCCTGGTTTGGAGGATTTGAGCTATAGGGAGATGCTGCATAGACTGGGGCTGTTTTCCCTGGTATGCCAGAGGCTGTGGGGTGACTTTACAGAAGTTTATAAAATCATGAGGGGCATGGATAGGGTGAATAGTCAAAGTCTTTTCCCTAGGGTAGGGGAGTCCAAAACCAGAGGGCATAGGTTTAAGGTGAGGGGGAAATATTTTAAAAAAAGACCCAAGGGGCAGTTTTTACATGCAAAAGGTAGTGCGTATATGGAATGAGCTGCCAGAGGAAGTGGTGGAGACTAGTACAATTGCAACATTTAAAAGGCATCTGGACGGGTATATGAATAGGAAGGGTTTAGAGAGATGTGGGCAGTGTTGGCAAATGGGACTAGATTAATTTAGGATGAGTTGTACCAAAACATTCTATGCTGTACATCTCCAGGACTCTTGACTAACAAAGGGGCTAAAAGGGACAGATCTATAGTATAATGGAAATCTGGATTGAATTCATTGAAACTGCAATTAAATAAGGTGATCATGGAAAGGTCCATACAGAATGTGGGTGCATCGTCTGCTTCCTCCCTTCCTCCTCACCAACTTCTTTTTAGTAGATTATAGAATTACTGCAGTGTGGAAACAGGCCATTTGGTCAATCGAGTCCACACCAAACCTCTGGAAAGGAATCCACTCAGACCCACCACCCCATCCTTTAACCCTACATTTCCTATGGCTAGTCCAAAGATGTGCAGGCCAGGTGACTTGACCATGCTAAATTGCCCATAGTGCTAGGTGCATTTGTAAGAAGGAAATGGGTCTGGGTGGGTTACTCTACAGAAGGTCGGTGTGGACTGGTTGGGCTGAATGGCCTGTTTCCACACTGTAGGGAATCTAATCAAACCCAGCTAATCTGCATATCCCTGAACACTATGGGCAATTTAGGTAGATTACCTACAGTGTGGAAACAGGCCCTTCGGCCCAACAAGTCCACACTGACCCTCCGAAGAGAAAACCACCCCCCTATATTTACCCCTGACTAATCCACCTAACACTACAGGCAATTTAGCATGGCCAATTCACCTGCCCTGCACATCTTTGGATTGTGGGAGGAAACTGAAGCACCAGGAGGAAACCCACGCAGACACGGAGAGAATGTGCAAACTCCACACAGACAGTTGCCTGAGGCAGGAATTGAAACCAGGTCTCTGGCACTGTGAGGCAGCAGTGCTAACCACTGAGCCACCGTGCCGCCCCTATTGCACCACGGCTATTCCACCTAACCTGCTCATCTTTGAACCGTGGAAGGAAACTTACACAGACACGGGGAGAATGTGCAACTCCTAACTGGTGGTCGCCCAAGGCTGGAATTGAACCCAAGTCCCTGACATTGTGAGGCATTAGTGCTAACCACTGAGCCACTGTGCCACCACAGTGCCATCCTGTGCTGGTTCTGAACACAGAACATAGAACAGAACATAGGACCTTTGCCCCTCGATGTTGCACCGAACTTTTATCCTACTCTCGATCAAACTAAACTATATAGCCTTCAATTTACTATCATCCACGTGCCTATCCAAGCGTCACTTAAATGTCCCTAATGTGTCTGACTCTACTACCACTGCTGACAGTGCATTCCACTCACCCACCACGCTCTGTGTAAAGAACCGACCTCTGACATCTCCTCTAAACTTCCCTCCAAACACCTTAAAATTATGCCCCCTAGTGACACCCATTCCCACCCTGTGAAAAAGCCTCTGGCTAGCCACTTTATCTGCCTCTCACCATCTTATACACCTCTATCAAGTCACCGCTCATCCTTCATTGCACAATGAGAAAAGCCCCAGCTCCCTCAATGTTTCTTCATAATACATGCTCTCCAATTGAATGTTGACTCCTTAATGACCAGGTCTATGCCATTGTGTTATAGATAGAGTCATAGAGATGTACAGCATGGAAACAGATGCTTCGGTCCAATTCGTCCATGCCGACCAGATATCCCAAACTAATCTATTCCAAATTTGGCAGCATTTGGCTCATCACCCTCTAAACTCTTCCTATTCATATACTCATCCAGATGCCTTTTAAATGTTGTAATTTTACTAACCTCCACCATTTCCTCTGGCAGCTCATTCCATATACACATCATCCTCTGCGAGAAAAAGTTGCCCCTTAGGTCCCTTTTTTATCTTTCCCCTCTCAGCCTAAACCTATGCCCTTTACTCTAGATGCTCCCAATCCAGGGAAAAGACTTTGTGCATTTATCCTATCCATGCCCCTCATGATTTCATAAACCTCTATGAGGTCACCCCTCAGCCTTCGACACTGTTGAATTAGTTATGGAGAATGCAGATCACTCCAAACCAGGGCAGCTGTTCTGGTGAGATTGACAAAGTTGATCCAGAGCAATTGAGGCAATAGAAACATAGCCTCAGCACCTAATAATGTTGGTGAGCAGTCACCAACTGGTTTGGTGTGATTGCTGAAAGATTGAGGGAATAGCAGACTGGGACAGATAAAAGCATTGTGATTATTGCCAGAATAGAGGGCAAGTCAAAAATTAAAACACAACATACACTTGTGTCTTTAATAAATGTGGATTTCAGTGAAAAGCTCTGTCTAATACACATACAAAATGTATTGGCACAAAGGGCACCTACTTAACAGGAATCAACTGCATTTGCAGTAAATAAAATATCGTGACTAAATGGTTGCATGTGTCTTGATGCTTTACAATGCTGGTTGTAGAAAAGATGTGGAACTAGCAGATGGGACAAAAGATTTGAAATATATTCTGTAGTTAAAAATATCAGTTGAAATGCTGTTAGCAAACTGTCAGCGCTCTGTCAGCACCATGTCAGCACTGTGTTGATTCTAGAATGCAGGGTGCATTTATGAATGCCCACAACACATTTCCTACAGTCCCTTTGAGGTGTGGAATTTAAAGCAAGCCTGTTAGTTACAGATTATAGTTCTTTTTCAAGACAGCTAGTAGATAATATCCTGTGCCCTTAACTAGCATGTTATAAGCAGTTGATGATTTTACATTTTGAATGAGACCTTTTCACTCCAATATAATGCTATCTGGTATTGAAAACTCAGTCAGTCAAATTGATTACATATTTATGAAGCTCCAACTGCATTTCCAACATTTTCAAAAATTTCTCTGACATGAAACTCTTGAAACTGGAGTAAAATAGAATATTGCTCAGGTAATATCTGAATATACTGAATAATCCTGCTCACCACATTCATGAACAATTTAAATCATTGTTGTTTTTTGCTATTATCCTACTTAATTTTACTGGAATCAAGCAGGTAACCATTTCTTGCACTTTCGTTTTGTTTTCCTGCCCAGTTCAATTTTGCCATCATGGGAGGAACAACCATTTTAGAATTTCATTGGCTGGAATATCAAGTTTCTGCCTGGGTTTCCTGCATATTTCATGTTGATAATACATTTAAGATGATTTCAAAGTCCTAATGAAACATGTATGTTAGGGACCAACTTCAAAACTTGCTCAAACCTTTTTGTGCTCTGCAGTTCAATAGTCCTGCAAACCTCTCAATGACATCTCCTCCATGACATGTCCTGGTCAGTTCCTGCAGCTGCTGCAAAAACTGTTTGTGGTTCTGGATGTATGCTTGTAGTTCCAACAGAGCTAG
The DNA here is from genome assembly GCF_004010195.1 of Chiloscyllium plagiosum. NCBI lineage: Eukaryota > Metazoa > Chordata > Chondrichthyes > Orectolobiformes > Hemiscylliidae > Chiloscyllium > Chiloscyllium plagiosum. Next base: position 41,577,914 of record NC_057722.1, on the reverse strand, counting down.
TGGCAACACCTAATGATCAATATACTTTTATCCATAAATTGACCATTAAATAGGACTGATACTCTCAATGTTCATAAATCCTCATAAGTTAGTCAATGGAATATGAATTCCAAAGGCCATGGCACTAAAGATGGCAAATCAGGATGCAGTCATTATCCAACACTTCAATTTAAGTTTGCTAATCTCATCGAAAATGGAGTTTCATAACAGCCAAAACAAAAAACTGGAGATGCAACGGTTGGGGATTTGCCTCTAACTAATCCTTTCTTTGCCCAGATAAAGATGGCTTTACATCAGCAGATGCCAGGAAAATCCAACCCCTCCATTCCAAGTTTGTGCGCTATTTCTTTTCATCTAATTTCAGGTAACAATTCTCAGTGGAAAGTTTCTCCATGATATTAGAAACTTGAGAATTTAGCCATTTTCTGAGATGAAATAGTGGCATGCTATTTCAATGGTCAGTGAGGCCAGTTTTACAGCAGGAGAATGCTCACGTGACAAACTCAAATGTCATTTACAACCTGGTAGCAATGAATCAGCAAACAGCTGCAGCAATAAGTATTCCACATTGCTCTAATCGCTAAAGAGCCTACTAAAATTATCAGAAAGTTAAAAGCTTACTGGTGCAGCTGTGAAGTGTGCAGATCAGCAACATTACAGTTTCACATCTCAGTCCAAAGCCTCATTTCATTCATGCAAGCATTGCTGAATTCTGTCATGGTAGATTCAACTGTTTATTTACTTTGCCACTGTGATGTTGATGCTGTAAAATGAAAAGCATAGAAGCAGGTGACTGCCAGTATGTCACCTTTTTCATTGCTTGTAAGAGTAGGGATGTAGTCTGCACAAAGTTATATGCTGAAGGACATGGAAATGGTATTTACAACAAAGATCAAATTAAAAATTACTCAATTAACTTTAGATATTTCCAGAGACAGAGAGACAGTCTTTCTGTGTTTGTCTATGGCTGTGGTGTTTGTCTTCCTGCTACAAACCTGTTCAGGAATCCACAGACCATCATGAAAACCAACCCATTTCTTCCAATGATTCCATCCACACAGCCATTGCCTCAGGAAAGCAGCCAAAGTAGTCAAAGACCCCTCCCACCCCAGTCATACACTCTTCCACCCTCTTCCATTGGGCAGAAGATACCAAAGCTTGAAAACATGCACAGATTTAAGAACAGCATCTTCCCTACTGTTTTCAGACTTACCATCAGACCTCTCAAATATTAGAGGTGATCTTTCTCTGCACCTTCTCTATAGCTATAACACTATATTCTGCATTACACTGATGTACTTACGTGAGGTATGATTTATCTGGTTAGCACACAATACAATATTTTTTTCACTGTATCTCAGTACACGTGAAACTAATGAATCAAATCAAATGAAAATTGTCACTGAATCCATGCCCTTCATTGCAGTAGTCAGTTTGTGTGTTCTATGATTTAAATGTGCAGCAGTATAGCCAGACTAATTGACAGCTCCTATAAGAGGATAAATGTGTAAGTTAACTGTGGGGCTAGGGTGGCAGTTGGTTGAGAAGTTAAGGTCCAGGTAGGTGATGAGGAGGTAGTGGGCCATCGAGGTAAGGTGGGTAGAGTACTATTCGAGTGGGGTGCAAGATGATTTTGGAAATAGGGTGTAAGGTGATTATGTTAGCATCCTAGGTGGGTGCATGGGGTGGGAAGGCACTAACATCAGCAGAAGAGAGTGTGGATGGCTCAGGTGAGGCATGGGAGGTGAGGGGAAGTGATCTGACATGTGAGCAGTTTTGGGGTGACAGGCAGGCTGACAAGATGGAGAGGATTGTGTTGGGTTTGGGATGTGTTTGGCAGCAATGGAGGCAGAGGAAGGTATAGCAGGATGGGGAGTAGATTCCAGTCATGTCCCAAGGTGTTTTCAGTGGTTCAGAGGCATAGAAGACTTGGAAGATATGGAATTAAGGGGTTCTTTGGTGATTTGGGGTGTCAGTTTGCTTTTTTTTAAATCCCCTAACTCTTCCTGGATAACTATTAAGATCAACTAAAGCAAAACCCTTAGAGGTTTTTGTCTATATGAAGCTTTTTCAGAGGGTTCCAGATGTAGGGAATTATCCCAGGACCACTCAGGCCACATCCTGAAAGAAGCAGCAGTTTGTACTGCACTAACGATTCCTGGCCATCAGACTATCTGAGCCATTGAGCTTCATTTGAAACAACACTGAGACTAAGGTCAGCCTGCCAGTTGAATCTTTAACCAGTATAGATGCTGGTGCCATGAATCATTTGACAACAGAGTTATGAGAGCTTGACTAATTTCTTTCTCTGCCGCATCATTCCAGGTAAGGCAAGAAACAATTACAAATTGTAAAATTCTATCTTGAAAATTGTCATAGCAGCTTTTAAGATGATTGACAAAACATCATGAGACTTTGGCAATATCAGCTCCAGACAGGCCCGACATTCAATCAAGTACTTAATCAAAATACGGGCAATCACAGCTAATTGTGAAATTCACATCGCTTGTTAAGGGATGAATGTTAACCAACTTGTCCTTTTGCTTCACCTGGACCAGCCAGAAATTAACACTCAATGGTCTGAATTTTCCAATGGTTAGACAATTATTACTCCAGCATAGATAGGAGTTATGCACGGGGACATTGTGGAATCTCCATCATAGCAAATGCTGAAAGAATTGCATGGAACCCTCTTGTAATCTCCATTTAAATCAAGAAACTGTGGAGGGTTCTGATGAATTCAAGTAAAATAGTTACTCAAGAGCAGAGTACACATGTTATACTGAACTTATATAGAACACTGGTGAGACCACAGCTGCAGTATTATGCACAGTCCTGGACACCACATTGTTTGAAAGTGTGAATACACTGGACTGAGTGCAAACAGCAATGAGAAAAATTCCAGGAATGATGCCCTTCACTTTTGAGGAAAGAATAAACTATTTTTGTTGGAGAAGAGAGGCTAAGAGGAAATTCGAGAGAAGTTTTCAAAATTATGAGAGGTCTGAACAGAATGGATAAGGAGGAACTGCTCGCAATTATACAATGTTCAAGAACCAGAGGGCACAGTTTTAAGGATATGCGTAGAGGAGTAGGGATGCCTTACTGCAGTTATACAGGGCTTTGGTGAGGGCACACCCTCAGTTTGGTGTGCAGTTTGGTCTCCTAGTCTGAGGAAGGCAATTAATGCTATTGAGGGAGTCCAGCAAAGATTCACCAGACTGATTCCCAAGATGGCAGGACTAACATATGAAGAAAGATTGGATCAACTGGTCTGATACTCACCGGAATTTAGAAGAATGAGGGGGATCTCAGAAACATATAAATTCCTGGTGGGACTGGACAGGCTGGATGCAGGAAGCATGTTCTTGATGTTGAAGAAGTCCAGAACTAGTGGTCACAGTCTAAGACTGAGCGGTAAGCCATTCAGGAAAGAGTATTTTGTGTCAGTATTTACTGTGGAGAAGGACATGGAAGACATAGAATGTGGGGAAATAGATGTTGAAAAATGTCACAGAGGAGGACATGCTGGATGTCTTGAAACACATAAAGATGGATAAATCCACAGCACCAGATTGGGTGTATACTAGAACTCTGTGGGAAGTGATTGCTGGGCCTCTTGCTGATATATTTGTATCATCGATAGCCACAGGTGAGGTGCCAGAAGACTGGAGATTGACTAACGTGATGCCACTGTTTAAGAAGGGTGGTAAGGACAAGCCAGAGAACTATAGACCAGTGAGCCTGACACCGGTGGTGGGCACATTGTTTGAGTAAATCCAGAGGGACTGGATTTACACGTATTTAGAAAGGCAAGGACTGATTAGGGATAGTCAACATGGCTTTGTGTGTGGGAAATCATGTCTCGCGAACTTGATTGAATTTTTGAAAAAGTAACAAAGAGGATTGATGAGGGCAGAGCAGTGGATGTGATCTATATGGATTTCAGTAAGGCGTTCGACAAGGTTCCCCATGGGAAACTGGTTAGCAAGGTTAGATCTCATGGATTACAGGGAGAATGAGCCATTTGGATACAGAACTGGCTCGAAGGTAGAAGACAGAGGTGGTCGTGGAGAGTGGTTTTTCAGATTGGAGGTCTGTGACCAGTAGAGTGCCACAACGATCGGTGGTGGGTTCACTACTTTTCGTCATTTATATAAATGATTTGGATATGAATATAAGAGGTATAGTTAGTAAGTTTTCTGATGATACCAAAATTGGAGGTGTAGTGGACAGCGAAGAAGGTTACATCAGATTACAATGGGATCTTGATCAGATGGGCCAATGGGCTGAGAAGTGGCAGAGGAGTTTAATTTAGATAAATGCGAGGTCCTACATTTTGGGAAAGCAAATCTTAACAGGACTTATACACTTAATGGTAAGATCCTCGGGGGTGTTGCTGAACAAAGAGACTTTGGAGTGCAGGTTCATAGTTCCTTGAAAGTAGAGTCGCAGGTAGATAGGATAGTGAAGAAGGCATTTGGTGTGCTTTCCTTTATTGGTCAGAGTATTGTGTATAGCAGAAGGGAGGGCATGTTGCAGCTGTACAGGGCATTGTTTCGACCACCCTGGAGCATCAGAGGCTGAGGTGTGAGCTCATAGAGATTTATAAAATCATGAGGGATATGGATAGGATAAACAGACAAAGTCTTTTCCCTGAGGTGGTGGAGTCCAGAACGAGAGGGCATAGGTTTAGGGTGAGAGGGGAAAGATATAAAAGAGACCTAAGGGGCAATTTTTCATGGAGAGGGTGGTACATGGATGGAATGAGCTGCCAGAGGAAGTGGTGGAGGCTGGTATAATTACAAAATTTAAAAGGCATCTGGATGGGTGTACAAATAGGAAGGGTTTGGAGGGATAGAGGCCAAGTGCTGGCAAATGGGGCTAGGTTAGGGTGGGATATCTGGTCGGCATAGATGAGTTGGAACGAAGGGTCTGTTTCCATGCTGTACATCTCTAAGTCTCTCTGACTGACATGAGAAAGTATTCCTTCATACAGAAATGTGAATCTGTGAAATTCTCTACAACAGAAAGTTGTTGGGGTCAGTTTGTTAGATATATTCAATAAGGAGCTGGAACTGTCCTTTGTGGCCAAAGGGATCAAGGGGTATGGGGAAAAAGCGGGAGCCCATAAGACCTTCAGATATTGGAGCAGAAATTAGGCCTATCAGCCCATCGAGTTGGGATACTGAAGTTGTATGATCAGCCATGATCATATTGAATAGTGTTGCAAGCTTGAAGAGCTGAATGGCCTACTCTAATACAGTATTTTCTATGTTTTAAAATGTTTTGCAAAAGAAGCAAAGACAAGGTGAGAAAATATCTTTTAACACAATGAATCTGGTATGCACTGCCAGAAAGTTTGATCGAGGCAGGTTGAAGAAGGTTTTCAACAGTTATTTAAAGAGGAATAATGGGCAGGGTTACTGAAAAAAGCCAGGAAATTGGTGCCAAGTTGAAATGTTCAGACAGACTGTGCAAGGACAATAGACTGAATGTCCTACTAATGCACCATAACAATTCTGTGATTTGCTGTATCTTAAATAATGAATGCCTTTTCTAACATTGATTCCACAACACTTCAGTGAAAAGTAACAGATACACCTACCTGTAGATGACTGACTGTACTAACCAAGTGGAAATTAAGCCACGTGCTCTTCTTAACTGCCAGCAGTAAAATTATGTTGATTATAGGTCACAGACCTCAATAACAGGCATTGTGCTCAATCTGAAACTCCAGATATATTGTTTCTCAGTGTGGTCAAGTTACTTGACCTTTTGGCATATTCACAATAGTCAAAAAATTTCCTTATACATCCTTCTCATCTTGCATACATTCCAAAAACAATTAATAACACAAGACCACACTGCCTAAATTCTACATAATAACTCATTTGAGGCACTCACAGGGAGATTTCCTGCATCACTTATTCTGTGGTGCCTTTTCTTTTACATTGAATTGGCCTTTAACAAGACTGTATTACTTGTTCCATTACTTTAAAAGAAATTTCACCAGTACATGAAATCACTTTTGGCATTGATAACCTGTGCTCATGCAACAAAAATCATTGCTTTGCTCAGTCGCTCCTGTCCCATGATTAAATCCAACTGATTGCCAATCATTCACATTGACACAAGAGTGAGTCACAATCCAGTATAAATTATATATTTCTCATTTATTCACAGAATCTCGAGTAGAATGACTTATGGCATGGTCATTTTGTTGGTATTCTATATGATCAGTTTGCTTACCTGACATGTAGGACTGAGTGGAGCAGATATTTTCTTCAGTTAAATACTGGGAAGACTGACGACATTAGATCCTGCAAAATACTTCTCTAAGAAGCAATCTCTAATCTACTCTAGAGATTATCTTCCATGTTGTCCTTGTCCATCTGATTTATCCAGTCAGATTGTAGATTATAATCACTCATGACAATTGTGATGCCTCCTTAAATGCCTCCATAGAGATATAGCTCATTCCATCCACGTACCACATTGCCCCTTATGTCTCTTTTATATCTTTCCCCTCTCATCCTAAACCAATGCCCTCTAGTTCTGGACTCCCCGATCCCAGGGAAAAGACTTTGTCTATTTATCCTATCCATGCCCCTCATAATTTTGTAAACCTCTATAAGGTACCCCTCAGCCTCTGACGGTCCAGGGAAAACAGCCCCAGTCTGTTCAGCTTCTTCCTATAGCTCAAATCCTCCAACCCTGGCAACATCCTTGTAAATCTTTTCTGAACCCTTTCAAGTTTCACAACATCTTTCCGATAGGAAGGAGACCAGAATTGCATGCAATATTCCAACAGTGACCTAACTAATGTCCTGTACAGCCACAACATGACTTCCCAACTCCTGTACTGAATACTCTGACCAATAAAGGAAAGCATACCAAACGCCTTCTTCACTATCCTATCTACCTGCGACTCCACTTTCAAGGAGCTATGAACCTGCACTCCAAGGTCTCTTTGTTCAGCAACGCTCCCTAGGACCTTACGATTAAGTGTATAAGTCCTGCTAAGATTTGTTTTCCCAAAATGTAGCACCTTGCATTTATCTGAATTAAACTCCAGTATCTATCAATTTCTTCTTTGTCTGTTTGGGGACCTACTGATGACTTCCACCTGTGATTTGATTCCCCATTTTCATTCCTTACTTTCACTCAAACTAATTCCTTTTCATGATCTATTGCACCATTATACTGACATTTTCCTTTACTAACAAAAGTACCCCTTTTTCTCTTTGCAAATTCTGCTGAAAAGGTCAATATCCTTGATAATAACGTTCCCAGTCTTGGTCACCCTGTAACCATACAGCTATCTCTGCAAAGTTATATTTATTTGAGGTAATCCAAATGCCTGCTCCAAAGTATTTTGCGCCAAGTCCATTCACCTAAATTGTTGTGCTCATTGATCTACTTCAGCTCCGCATTATGCATCATCGTGTTCTGAAAATTTTCATCCTTGTTTTTGAATTCTCTATAACTTTGAACCCATCTCTGTTACCTTTTCTAACTATCTAAAATGTATACATTTATTTAATTCTGATCTGTTGAGCATCCTAATTTTAATTGCTTCGATCTTTTGTGATTAGGTCTTTATCTGCCTAGCCTGTAAGTTCTGAAATTTATTCATCACTCCTCCACTCTACTATACTTTTCTCATTAAGTCAACAATTTGTTGTGCAGTAACATGGTTTGTTGAAACTAGCGTAATTTTCCTTCATTTTCAAGAAGAAATACAAGTATGCTTTGGGCTGGGCATTCTGGACACATTACTGCTCGCTATGTAGCAGTGCATGGTTTGTACATGTCTAAACAAAGAGGTTCAATTATGATTGAGTATTGGTCCTCAGGTTTTAGTAGATGGGATGAATTGACTACCAGCAGATCTTAGAAAATTGAAGAGAAGAAGGGTTGAAACAACTTTCATGTAAAGAATGGCAATCACATTTTTGGTTCATCGTTGACAAGTTCCAAAAAGAGGGGTCATTTCAGACGCATTAAACCTTCATTTGCATACTCGAGTTAATCGAAATCAATTTTAGGCTCCACTGGGAACACCTAAAAAGAAACCCTCATATATTTAACAGCTGTACCCACACAGATTTGACAGTTTATTTTGCCTGAGAAATAAGTGCAATGTATACGACTTTTACCATGTTATCAAAACCTACATGCATTCTCACATAACAGTTTCAGATAAAACTCTATAGTTCTTTCACTGAATGCATTGTATTTGAACTTACATTCTTTTAAAATAAAAACACTTACTGGAGCTCTGCCTCATTCAGACTTCAGTTTAGAATATTAAAAATTTGATGCAATCTTGAGTGTAATTTTATCCAAAATGTTTGCTTTTCCACTTCAGTAACTGAGTTCCTTCAATAAACAAATCATTTGTGACCAGTGCGGTGTCTGGGACCACCATCCAGATGAAAATACAGATAAGTCATGTTCTCTTTTAGATACTTGACAATGAACTTTAGTGGTTGTTAATGTTGATTCTTGATGTGGTAGCAAGTTTGTCTCAGATGTAGTTGTACAAATATTTGGTAGCTGGTTGATAAAATAATTCAATAAAAAGTCAAATAAACAGAACAGTTTTTAACCTTACATGCACAGAAAAGAAAAACACACTGTCATAAAATATTCAGATCTGGTATCGTTATTGACAAACACTTCTTGTAGAAGAAAAATGTCAGCCTATTTTCCCTAATTCATTGAATCTACAATCAACATAATCTGCAGAACTAATTTTGACAAGTAATAAAATTTATTTTTAGATGTCAGCACACAATCCAATTATAAATAGACAATAAATTTAAAGTTTCTTCTAAAAATAAATTAAAATGTTATACTGTATAAATGTTTAGTTGTCATTTATATAATGGGTTTAGCTGGTTTATGCAAAACTATTACTTTTCACACAGAAGAAACATTAGATAAATTTGGAATTCCTTTTAAGAACGTTGGTAGACATGCAAATGCGATTAAAGACTGCATTTGAAAATAACCATACAGTATTAGTGAGCATTCAGGAATGCATGGGTAATCAAGGACAGTGACCTTTATAAAAGTGTCTGATAAATTCAATGGAGTTTTTTGAAGAAGTGATTAATTGGATAGATCAAGGAAATGCAGTAGACATGTATGAGTTTATTGAAAGCATTTAATAAGGTATCTCATTCATCAAATTAACAGAATACAGTCATATGGTACAAGAATAAAGGTATCAGTATATGTGGAAAATTCAGTGACAAGTAGAAAACCAAAGAAAATTACAGGAGAGGAAGATATGTTAAGAATGGAAAGCTCAGATTCTTAACAATTAGAAAAGAAAGTTTAATTTTTCATTAAGGTTTAAATGGCAAGGAATGAATCACACTAATAAGGTGGTAACTATCTATTTTCAATCCATTTGCATGTCATTAACAGCTAAGGTCACCTCATTTATGTGCAGCTTCCAATTCTCTCATTCCTTGAGAAACTGACATGAAAGTCAAAGTGGTTGCCCAATGGCAGTAAAATATTTGCTTCTCCAAGCCTCCAGACTGGACCTTCAATATCCCTGCATGCTTGCTGGACACTGTCCTCTTCCATATAGTCATCCACGCAAGACGGCCTTGCCAACGACAGCCTCACACAACTGCATGCTGCTTTCAGACCAACTCATACATCAGGTAAGCACTTGAGGATTTCAATTTGGAGTTCAGATACACTTCTGACCTTCATACCTATTCTAGGCTGTTGTGCACACAGGTTTACACATTTGTCTGATGCATCTACATGATTCACCTAATGCCTGCTTTCTTTCTTAGTGCTCATTCACTTTAAGCTTACATGGAGACTGCAGCCTCTATGCTTCTATTGTTGTAAGACACTGAGCTATGTCAATGTCACACCTATAGCATGTGCCTGCATTTTACATGGCAAGTGCACGGCTTATGCTTTAACTAAATAGCCATGTCTGAAAGTCAAAAGTAGTCCTAACTGGGTTCAAGATGGACTAAGATCAGTGCTGCCACAGACAAAGAGCCCAGTCAATTACAGTTCAAGTTGTTGACTAATGTCAGTCCAATAGGTGGTCCAAACAGAGTTCATGGATCCACGACCTTGTAGTCTGGGAATCAGGACATGATCAATTCCACAAGTCAACTGTAACCAGTCTGAGAATTACAGGCATGTTAGTTTGCATCCTTTTGAGATATCAGTTCAAGGGTTAGGCCATACACCATCAAGTCAGTCCTGGTCCAGGGGGTTACTGGGGCCGATCCAAGGGAATTGTGGGAAGGTCAAATCAATGGTAGGGATTCATTGGACTGGGTTACTGAGTGGATGATGACAATACAAGGCACATTTCAAGAAAGAAGGGTCAGATCACAGAGCATAGGAGGAGCGGGGATCTGTGACAGGATTGGGGAATCAGGGAACTCCACAAGTGACAAAAATTCTAAACTCAAAACAAGACAAGCGTATGCCAACAAGGACACAGTATTTCGAAGTACCATGTGCTCTGGGTAAATTGTGGCATTAACAGTTATATAAAAGCAAGGAGTAGAAATGGAGGGGGTGAGTGAAAGGTCAACAGTGATGTATGACACTGTAACATGAAAAGGAAAGAAATGAATAATGGGGAGGGGGAGTATTGGATGGATTATCAAGCCTTAGGTAGAGCCTTCAATCAAAAACAAAGGATCAGTAGTTTAAACCTTGTCACTTTCAATCCAAAGCCAACAATGTAGTAATGAAACAAAGTGGCTGAAACTGCATGCAGAATATGTTTCTGCTATTTTCTTCAGGAGTGGAATAAATTGTCTTTGATTTGAAGGCCAAGTTCAAGGCAATTGCATCAACTATGCATCCAAGTATTCAGTGATACCACACATTCCGGGGTGAGAGTGTAATTCATTAACAAGTCATACGTGTTACAAATATGATCCTGGAAAATTATGACATCAAGCAGACATGACATAGTTTGCACTAACTGTCTTCTTGTCATGTTGGACAAGTTAGAGTCTGAAGAGATTTCTTTAAGCAAATCTAACCTGTGTTTACCATTTCTGAGTCATATTTCATACCTGATGCCAGGAGACAACACTTTCGGGCAGTCACAATCGCACATAGAACTGTAAGTATGCAAGGAAATGGTCTGTGATGTTCCAAGTTGGGTTCTTTCTGGGGGTTACTATGTTAGCAGATTAATGCCAAAATCCCACTCGCTCAGTATAGTATAAACAATTTGGTTCTGCAAAATACCTCAGAGCTCCTTATTGAAATATCTGAAGCTTTCCTGACCACAGCAGAGGGTCAAAACATTTGAGACTGAGGCATGGGCTCAGAAGAAACATAAATAAATATGCTATTCCATTTATAACATTGCCCACACATCTCACCTGTCCACACAGTTGAGATCTATATTCCTTCTTTCCTTGCTGCAAAAATAAGGACAGCATCAGAGGAGAAAGGTGTTTTTTTTTAAATGGGAAAGGGTAAAGTCACCATATTCCCGAAAGTCTGCAGGGCCACTCTCTCATTGAGAGAAAGAGAGAGAGAGAGAGGACTAGTGGGGGCCTGTGGGTCAGCATGTCTTAGTTGAGGGAAAGTTGAGAAGGGAGGACCGTTATGGTCACCCAGCCAGTATGGGAAATGACCCTGTGCAGCTGGCATCATTCTGCATTACTGATTAAATATTCAGCTGACCCTCAAAAGAGGAATTAGAACATCATCACGTAACACCAGGCTATAGTCCAACAGGTTTATTTGGAAGTGTTGCCTTTAAAAGCACTGCTCCTTCATCAAGTAACTAGTGACACAGGATCATAAGACAGAATTTATAGCATAAGATTACAGTGTCATGCAACTGAAATAATATATTGAACAAACCTAGATTTGTGTGAAGTCTTCCATCTTTTAGAATGGGTTGCAGGTTCCAGTTTATTAATATGTAAATCCCAGAATTTCTTTTAGGTCACACTCTTGAGATAATTTAAGGTTACAAGCAAAATGCAATGTCTTGGCTGCAGTCCAAGTCAAGGTTCATGAAACTGTGACATCTGATGCCATCTTCAGCCAAGGAGTTAATTGCTTGCGAGGAATGAGCAATACTTGTCGATTACAACTTCTTCCATCCTTAGGATATTGGAAGAGGCTTCTCTCTTGCAAATAGACGTGACTTCATCAGGTCTGCCAGGGACAAAGGCGGTAGATCAGACATTTTAAGAGTACAAGTGAATGTACAATTAGGAAAGTCTGAGAAACTTGACAAGACTTGTCACCTGTGCCATTTATGTACCCTCAGTGACAATGGACTTGCAACATAAACTCCATTTCTCTCTGCACAGACTCTGTCAGACTGGCTGAGTTTCTCCAGCATTCTTTGTGTTTGTTTCAAATTGACAACATGATGCAGTATTTTGCCTTTAAAGTAACAGGCCCAATTGTCTGGTCGTAACGTTAAGTAGGTGAAGACTTGAAGATTACATGAGAAAAATCACTCCGAGCCAAGGTAGACCTTGTGGCCATGACACTCACTCAATAAACCAGTAAGCAGAAAAATGGGAAATTACAACTCATTGACTTGAAATAAGGACCCGGACTTTCTGCTGGCTAGACAGTCATTTTTCCAGTGTACATGGGAGTGGCCTGTAGGATCTCCATTGTCGCACTGTAGCATTGTAGAGAAATGTCTGCCCATTACTCAGGAAATCTAATTTTCAGCTGAGCAATTCCTCTTCACCTAGAACCCTCGATTTAAAATTGGACACTCTGGAGGGGTCTGATTAAAGTAAAGTAGCAACTTAGGAAACATTTGACTATTACATGCACAGTTTAATGCCTGAGTAACTATTAAACTGATTCCATACTTACTTCACACGCTCTCCCAGAATCTGATCTGACCAGATCTGAAATCCACACTCTAGATTCAACCTATCCTATGCCCAACCCAATCCATCAACCTAAATCTACTACCCACAATGGCTGACCCCACTAGAATTTCATGGATCAGACCTCCTCGCTCCTGTGGCTGGACACGACTCAATCCCCGAAGTTCGATCCAGACCTAATCCAATATCTCACTCCAGTGGTGGACCATAAACCACCCAGACCCATCCTGACCACCATCAGACCCTATTTCATCCACCCACCTGACCTATCCTAAACACTGCCTCGTTTAAGTTGCCATCTTGAATGTTGACACCATGCCTACCTGTCACCCTACCGCTCTCCAGCTGGTATCCTACTTGCCTGTTACATTGGTTCCCTATCCACTTGGTACACTCTCTCCCTGTCCATTAGCAATCTACCTATTCTGCACCATGAAACACATGTACCCTTTAACAGCAGCTGTCAAAGTGGCTGTAAGTACTGTTAAAATGATAGAAAAAGACAGTTGACTGATGTGGAAATATGTGGTTCATCTTCGTCTGACAATTCAGCACTGTGAAAGAATGGTCAGAATGGACACGTGACTCTGCATCACTCAGAGACCCTGAGCAGAATTATCTCTCCATAAATGAGGATTTTCTTTCTTCCCTAAGAAAATAAAGAGATTACTCCTAAAATCTGGTAAAAATCTGAAAGAGACACTTCTGGATGTATGTTTGCTCACTGAGCTGGAAGGTTCATTTCCAGACACTTAATCACCCTACTAGGTAACAGCTTCAGTGGGCCTCAGGCGAAGCACTGTACATGATTCCTGCTTTCTATTTATATGTTTGGGTTTCTTTGGGTTGGGGCTGTCATTTCCTGTGGTGATGTCATTTCCTATTCTTTTTCTCAGGGGGTGGTGGATGGGGTCTAAATCGATGTGTTTGTTGATAGTATTCCGGTTGGAATGCCATGCTTCTAGGAATTCTCGTATGCGTCTCTGTTTGGCTTGTCCTAGGATGGATGTGTTGTCCCAGTCGAAGTGGTGTCCTTCCTTACCTGTATGTAAAGATATTAGTGAGAGAGGGTCATGTTGTTTTGTGGCTAGCTGGTGTTCATTTATCCTGGTGCCTGTTTGTCCAATGTAGTGTTTGTCCAGTTCTTGCACGGTATTTTGTAAGTGACATTAGTTTTGCTTCTTGTCTGTATAGGGTCTTTCAAGTTCATTAGCTGCTGTTTTAGGGCGTTGGTGGGTTTGTGGGCTACCATGATGCCAAGGGGTCTGAGTAGTCTGGCAGTCATTTCTAACATGTCTTTGATGTAGGGGAGAATGGCTAGGGTTTCTGGACATGTTTTGCTGTTTGTTTGGGTTTGTTGCTGAGAAATCAGCAGACTGTGTTCATTGGGTACCTTCTTGAATACACGGTATAGGTGATTTTCCTCTGCTCTGTGTAGTTCCTCTGTGCTGCAGTGTGTGTTGGCTCATTGAAGTAATGTTCTGATGCAGCTTTGTTTGTGGATGTTGGGATGATTACTTCTGTAGTTCAATATTTGGTCCATATAGATGGAGGGAGTTCCATCTGCAAGGTGCACTGCTGAAATTCACAACGATATTTAGTACTTTCCAAACCCATGTCAAAGGATAAAGGCAACAGATACGAGGGAAAACCATTATCTGCAAGCTCCCCTCCATCCTGACCTCAAAATATATTCCTCCAATGTTGATGGATCAAAATCCTAAAACTCCCTTCCAAACAACATTTTGGGTGCATCCACAGCAAATGGAATTCAACAGCTCATCACCATCTTCTCAAGGGAAATGTGGGATGTACAATACAAGATGGCCTTACCAGTAATACCCATTACCTGCAATAGAGCCTTGTGTTCAAAATTCAACCTCTGAAAAGTGCAGGCAGATAAAGATATTAAAAAATGACCAGCAACATTTAAGGTTTTATAAAGAGGGTTTTGGCATACAAGGACTAAGTAAAAATAATAAGTGTATATAAAATACTGGTTAGTTCCGCTATTAAGTGCAGTTTTGCATTACAGTCTATGGAAACGATTTTGGAACCATGGAAAGCCTGCTCAATAAATCCACCAGTGCAGTGCCATGGCTGAAAAACTGCAGTTATGAGGAGCTGAAAATGTGTTGCTGGAAAAGCACAGCAGGTCAGGCTGCATCCAGGGAACAGGAGAATCGACGTTTCGGGAATAAGCCCTTCTTCAGGAATGCAGTTATGAGGAGACAATTGTTTTCAGACGAGGTGCAGAAAAGGCTGTTTCATAGATTTTGAAATTATGAAGCGTATAGCAAATGGAGAAAGATTACTTTTTCTGGTTGAAAAAGCAGTAACAAGGGGTTACAATTTAAAATTGTTACTCAGAGAATAAGGAGAGTAATTAGGAAAAATCTCATTATACAAAGAATTGTTGGTGCATGAAACACTTTACCACAGGGAATGGTTGCACTAGCGACCATTTAATCTTTTAAGAGAAATTTAGATAAATACTTGAAATAAAGGGAGATATTTCTCACAATGGGGAAAAGAACAGGTTTAATTTTGGATTGCTCTTGCAATAACAGACAGATTGGAAAAACAAGTTCTTCTTTGTTATTGACCTTGGTAGCTCTAACAGAACATGCCTTTGCCAAAAAAAAATGATGTTTCTACCCCAGAATCAATTTTAAAAAAAAATTATACTTTGCATTTCCTAAGGTAAGATATAACATCCAAAGATGATTTGGAGATGCCAGTGTTGGACTGGGGTGTACAAAGTTAAAAATCACACAACACCAGGTTATAGTCCAACAGGTTTAATTGGAAGCACACTAGCTTTCGGAACCTCCTGATGAAGGAGCGGCGCTCCGAAAGCTAGTGTGCTTCCAATTAAACCTGGACTATAACCTGGTGTTGTGTGATTTTTAACATCCAAAGATACCTTGTCGCCCAAAAATATATTGAACAATCTACAGTTTAACAGTAAAAAAAATTACTCTTTGATAAAGAACACAGAAGACACAACTTTCTTTTTAAACTTATACTTTAAACAGTCAACAAGCATTTAGGATGTCTAACTGGCAAGAAAGGCCAGAACAATGAGCGTTACTTATGAGAGGTTTATCCACTAACTATTGACTGAAGACTACCTGTGCACTGTTGAAGACTATTTGCAAACTGATAAAGACTACCTGTACACTGTTGAAGACTACCTGTACACTGCTGAAGTCCAAGTAACAGTCCCCATTTGCTTTCAAAGATAAGGTTCAAGATTGGGGCTCACCCTTTGATCAGATACCATTTTACATCCCTGCGGAGACCAAAACACAGCAATGAAATGCTCCATTTTTCATTATCATCTCAGTTCAGTAGTTATTCATGGACTGTCAATTGATCAGAAAATTAAGATAAAATATTTCCCGTTGTCCAACCATCACTTATATTTACTCAATGATAGCTTTCTGACTCAATGGCAGCAGCTGGATTCTCTCCTCTAGAAATTTAACACATGATCTGGACTGACACCACAGTACTTTAGTACGTAACTAGGCAGCACTACAATGTCAAACGTGCTTTTTAGTTGAGACATTAAGCCAAGGCCTATCTGCCTCTCAGGTAAATGTAGGTGATTAATATTCTGTTTACTACCAGAAGATAACAAAAAAAATCAGTTTTTATTTTGCTTTTCATTAGCTCCATTTAGAGTATGTACAAATATAATGTCAAAACTTATTTGGAGTTGTAGAGGTCTAAAATGTAGAAAAAGGCCCTTTGGCCCATAAAGTCTGTGCTAGTCAAAATTAAACAAGCAGGAGGCTGGAAGAACACAATAAGCCAGGTAGCATCAGGAGGTGGAGAAGTCTCTACCTCTACCTCCTCCTCTTGATGCTGCCTGGCTTATTGTGTTCTTTCAGGTGAAAGTGAGGACTGCAGATGCTGGAAATTAGAGTCAAGAGTATGGTGCTGGAAAAGCACAGCAGGTCAGGCAGCATCTGAGGAGCAGGAGAATCGACATTTCAGGCAAAAGTCCTTACGTTGGTTCTCCTGTTCCTCAGAAACTGTCTGACCTGCTGTGCTTTTGCAGCACCATACTCTTGACAGCTATGTTCTTCCAGCCTCCTGCTTGTTTACCTTGGATTTCAGCATTTGTAGTTTTTTTGTTTTTTGTCAAAACAAACACCTATTTTGATGTAGTTTTATATTAAGCTTAATAATGCGTAAATCAACATGAAGTGCAGAAGGTTCATCACTGTATATGTAAGTGTTTCATCAGCTTACCATAGTCATGTTACCTCTACTGCTGCTGTGAATATTTTTACTTTACAAATGATGGAAATAAAATTACATGAAATATGGTATCAGATGTATGAAGTGGGAATTAACTGAATTTTCAGACAATAAGAGAGCCAGCTAAAAAAAGGAAGAATTAAATTTTAAAAAGACAGCAGCCTGCGACTTTGAAGTACTCCGAGTCAGAATGGCGGAGAATTTTCCACACCCTGCTGTAACGGAAGTGAAAAGAGAGGTGACACAAAATTGGAATTTTCCCACTCTCCAGGTGTGGAATGTCTTCTTGGTGAGTATCACCTCAAAGTAGATGAAAGTGTGAGACTAACCCAACATCTACCGAAGAAAGCTCCAGCTGAAATACAACATAGAGGAACCAACAGTTTTACTAACTCAGGAGATCTTTAGAAAAAGAAATACAAAGAACAAGTGTGCATTCTTTGAGGTTCAGGCAGCTGACAATAAGCAGGCAAAGAGGAAGTCTTCACAGAAGCACAAGAGAGAAAAAAACAGGTTTAACAATATGTAATAGGAAGAAACAGATGCAATTAAACAAACCTGAAATCAAGTACACAGATGATGTTCTGACTCAGAAAATACTTTGCTTGAATCCTGATAAGGCAAGAGCAAAGATGCAGTGATTAACACATATGAAAACAATGCAACAATTTGTGAACTATCCAGCAAGTCCTTGCATAATCTACCATCTAAATGTGAACTCCTATACAAGCTCATTGCGCAGAGGATTTGGGGCACAAAATAAGCAGCAGCTTTAACTCAAATCAGAAAGTTAGCAGCAATTATTCAATATGCTCTAGTTACCATCAAACCAGCAAAGACACTGAAACTGAAAGACAAGCATTTTGCTGTCATCAAGCATTCACCACAGAAATGCAACTCCCCAAGGGAAAGAACATCAAACAAGGAATAAGCTGATACCATACAAACTGCAACTGACTTGCTGCATATTATTAAAAGATCTGCAAGCATGAGTAGTAGTGGACAAACTGCATCTACAGAGACTGATGAAAGTGGAACAGACTGGAATTATCACAGTTTTATTTATAAATGAATTCTTGTTGAGAATGTATGTTGGATAACTCAATTAACTTGCACCTGAAAAACAATGTAGCATGCAATATTCTATTGTGGGATTTTTAAAACAAAAAAATAAAGACTTTAGAGAATTACATTTCTACATAGTCATCATAAGATGTCTGCACTGCAAGATCTTCCATTTGAGAATCAGCAGCCATTAATCCACATTGCATGAAAAGATTGTCATGAAGCTCAAAACCTCAAAGAATTTTTTTTTCTTACATACTCTATTTTTGAGATATTATTGCGCAGTTGAAAAGTTTGCTGTAAGGCGGGTTCAAATGTATTGTGTTCATCTTAAAACATGGCAATGGATTATGACAGAAAATCCTCTTCTCTCAAGGTACTGAAACATTGACCCAAATTTATTTCTAACAGTCTTTTGTGATCTGACAAGGAAAAACACATCAATTGCTTAGACTTTGACCACCGACCATATTGGCAATGCAAAACTTCTAAATATTAGCTTTCGAAGAATACTGTAATAACTTTCTGTGTGGCAGCAACCATCAGCACCAAGAGTTAAACTGCTCTAAAGTGAGCAAGTAATCAAAACAGGTTTATCTTAAGTTTATGTTTTTTTTTCTTTATATATATACACACACAATACATTTATTGAAGTGAGGAATGGCAGTACTGTCTTAAAATGTTACATTCACCCAGACATGATCAGCCTTTCAAATTAATCCAACCATGCAACAATCAGGTTTAAATTGCTCAGTTGCAGCCAAGCCTATGTCAAATGTTACACATCACGCTTCAGACTCAAGAATTTAACAGTCCAACTCATGCATTCATGCTAAACCAAAAACATGTCATCATGACAAGTGTGGTATGCACAATTTTTGATGTGAGGAGGAAATGGGCCAAGGTGCTTGTGAGGATTCAACTACCCATCTCCTTAATTAAATACATTTTTTCCCAATTTGCTATTTGTCAGGGTGTTCAGATCAAAACCTGATTAGATAGTTAAGTTCAGATTTGTTTTGTAAACCCCAAATTTCTATCTTAGTCTCAAATATACACAAACACATACACATACACACAAAGAATCCTGAACAAATCATATGGATGCATTGAATCAAACAAGTACCTCATTTATAACAGCAATTAAAACATCAAATCAGGCAATTTGGCTCTATTTTGCTGTTCCAGATGGACTTAATTTAGACCATTCATAATAACCAAAATCATTTACTCTGACTTTTATAAAGTCAGAACTCACACCAGCAAAGACACTGGCAGACTGCCCTCATGAATCTGTGATAACAATTAAAAGGTCATGACCACAACCAGCTCAGATACTCCATTCTACCACATATTGTGGGTAACACAAATCAGAAGAAAGAGCAATACTTTGAGTTTGTATAATTAACCACTGCTTTGAAGGACTATATACAGTTGTGACTGCACTGGCAAGATAATTTTTCATTCAATTACTGATCTCAGCCATGTTACCGGAGGAATGCACTGAACAAAATGCTGTAGTTTACCCAACAGAGAGAAATTTGGGAAGATGGACATGCGTTTTTAATGCAGTTGAGACTCAATGGTAGCAAAAGGCTCATGGACTCAGAAGCATATCGAAAATTAAAACTAATCAGAAAGCTTTAAATTCCAAAAGCGGAAACATAAAGCACAATAGCAATATTCAAATCAACAATATGGGCACATTTTGTTGATCTTTGCAGATTTCCTCCTCTTTTAAAATTCCCATCATTGGACTACACTAAATGGAGTCATCTGGCAAAAGCCAGTGAAACCACTGAAAGATAAATTGGGATACTTTTAAGGTGCTGTGGTAGTGTTCCTGCCCCTGGACCAAAGAGAACTGGGATCAAGTCCCACTTGTTCCGGAGGTGTGTAATAACATCTCTGAATGAGACGATTAAGAAAAATAGATTAATAAAAGAGAAGTAAATTGAGTAGAGGCATTTGGCCTGAAAAACAAACTCAATTTTTTTAATTGATATCACCAACATTTCCTGTTCCTTTTAATGAAACTGATTTTGAGTACAAATTAGAGATGCGAGCCAAACATGGAATCTGTTTCTCCAGCCTAAACAATTTAATATCCAAAAGAACAATTTCCCTTTTCCATGTAAAAGTTAACTAAGCTACTGAACATAACCAAAAACAGAACTTACTTGTCATCAGGGTACATCATATTCCACAAAAAAATGTGTTATCTCCACAGAGGAATTGGCACCAAATTCCTTAGGCTGCCACCAGTAAGGTCTTTCCTTTGATGTGGGTCTTGACGAAAGTCAGTTATAACTGATTGGCTCCAGGAAAGAATGTACCTTTTCATTGACTTCAGGATGTGTCCATTAATAACAATCTGACAGTTTATTTAAGAAACACGAATTATTTTAAACATATGTGCTTCTTTAAAGCATAATAGCTATATAGCTCTTGTCCTTCAGCCAAAAGACTTCTGTCAATATATTGTATCGGAGAGGAGGTGGTGGTGCAATGGTAATGTCACTGAACTATTAATCCAGAACTCCAGGCTAATGCTGTGGGAATGTGGGTCAGAGTAACGAGTTTCATGGCAGATAGTGACATTTGAATTCAATTTTTAAAAATTGGAATTGGAAAATTAAAAGTAAGCTGACTGTTGTCCATGCAGCCAATGTCATTTGTTCTAAAAAAAACCATCTGCTTCACTAATGTCCTTTAGGGAAGGAAATCTGCCATCCTTACCTGCTCTGGCCTACATGTGACTCCAGGTCCACAGCAATGTAGATGACTCTCTGACTGCCCTCTCAACAATTAGAGATGGGCTATAAATGCTGACCTAGATAGTGACACTCACATCCAATGAGTAAATAAGATGACTATGCCAAGGATATCCTACCATCCTTCTACCAACATTTGGGTAGAACCCAGGTTTGACAGTGCAGAAAATAAAGGGTGCATTTCTCTTCCCCCTTTTAAACTTCTATTAGATCTTCCTCCATTCCTGTTCAAGAATGTATAAATTAGCTGCATGTTTTCTTTTATTTCGCATTAATTTGGCCAGTTAGTCCCTGATCTGGCTCAGTGGTTAGCACTGTTGCCTCACAGCGCCAGGGACCCAAGTTCGATTCCAGCCTCGGGCGACTGTCTGTGTGGAGTTTTCACATTCTCCCCGTGTCTGTGTGGGTTTCCTCTGGGTACTCCGGTTTCCTCCCACAGTCCAAAGATGTGCAGGTTAGATGAATTGGCCATGCTAAATTGCCCATAGTGTTAGGTGCATGAGTCAGAGGGAAATGGATCTGGGTGGGTTACTCTTCGGAGGATTGGTGTGGACTTGTTGGGTCGAAGGGCCTGTTTTCACACGTAGGTAATCTAATCTCAAAGGCTGCTATCATAGCAAGTGGGGTCTCTAAACATTTACTTCAGTAAGTCTCCAAACCAAATCAGAGGAATTTGATTTGGTTCTAAAGGTCAGTGCACCAGAATTTAAAATTTTTAAAAAGCATTTTACTAACAGAGAAACCTTTGGAACATTGGACTGCAGTATTTTAATTGAACTTAAATTTTGCCAATTTATCGAGCAAGAGAAATTTTGTTTGTCTACTGATGGCAGTTAATAGTTAAAAACAAAAAAAAAGTCACGGTGATTTGGTGATGGGAAAAAAAATTACTTGCGGTTGTATGTGATAGCATTTGTGGATAGAAGAAAAAAAACCTCTTGTCTCCTGCTTGATTTAGAAAATCCAGGGATGGAGACGCATCAACTCTGGAGTGGGAGGGTCAAAAGGCCTGATACACAGCAAAATTAAACTGTGCCATTTTATAAATTAAGATTACATAAAATGTCAAAACATTTAAGTTCAATACATACCTCCTGGAGAATATGCTGTGTGTCAACCAGTTGTAATCAGTAATTTTTTTCAGGGTAATGAGATTGATGAACTATTTAAATATCTTTAAACATGTATCATTTTAACAGAGATAGAATAGGAGAATGAAGAGCTTCAAAGTTAGTCACTTTAAACATTCTACTGAAGAACGTTGGTTATGACTTTAAGATATGTTTGAAACATGAATTTTAATATCTGCAGTTATTAAAAGTGAAGTGCAATATAGGGAGAATTAGATTTTGAAGCTGCTACATTCAGAGGTAAAAGTATTTTACTTTGAAACTCTTCCTTCTCCACTCAGGTGATCTGAAATCCATCCATGTCACTGAAAAATAAATCTTTTGAGAGATAGACTTGAATGAGCTCTTAAATGATGTAAATAGGCTGCTTTAATAGGAGCAGGCTTGTTCAGCACCCCTCCCTCTCTAGAAAAATGGCAGATAAAGGAAAATGGAGATGGGATTGTCACATTTCTTAACAGCTACTTTGTCTGTTGGCCCATTTCCATTCCCTTCCAAATGGGCATGGAAAACATTCCACCCTTCGTCTTTTTATTAGAGAAACAGTGCTTGTATGAAGAAAAAATATAGTTTTAACTTTAATAGAATATTGTTTGTCTGCCTGGTATTTCTAACCTTGGGGATTTCTGTTTTGTTTCAGTCTATGAATAAATGCCTGAGTTTCTTATGGTTGGAGTCCATGAATCATTTGAATGCTATGCTGCAATAGGAGATTCCTTGTCTGAAATAATCACCACCTCAGGACAAAAAAATCTTGGGACAAATCTCCTACAGTTTTTATATTTCTTCCTTGGTGACCTGGCCTTGTCTTCTTTGTCATGCATGCAGATGTCAGGGAAAAGTGGCACAGGGGTCCACTCTGAGAAACAGTCCTACTACCTGCACCATTTCTGCTAAGCAATTATATTGAGCAACAGCTCAACATAGCCAATGGCCTGCGTGAATGTAGACTGGAAGGTCCCAAGGAGATCAGTGAAGCTTTGTGTGGTACTTGCCTGTTACCAGTTTCTCAGCTTTTTGAGGCAGGAAGATGCAGCTGGAAGAATAATGGAAGCTGGATCCTAATGGGAATATTCATCAAAGACATCAAGTGTGTCCTTAAGACTTTTAACTCCTCATCCATGCAACCATCTGTCCAGGAGATAATGATACCTGAATGTAGTTTGTTGCACTGCATTCGTTCTACTGATGTGAAGTGCATTCACATTTACTCTACCGACATCTCTTTAGAATCTAAACAAGCTATTCAGTGAACTAATTAATCCTTTCTTGCCAATTATCAAAGGAGTCGGACAATAAAATCATGAACCAACAGTCATTTATTAATCCTTTGAATCTGCATATAATTCATAATAGAGTTAATTGGCAAAACAAAAAAAAGCCTAATAATTCCAGGCTACTTATGTGACTGTAATTCAGATTTAGATTGATGGGGATCAGATAACTCATTTGGTTACCAAAACAGCAAATGCTGGAAACTCTCAGTAGGTCTGGCAGCATCTGTAAGGAGAGAAAAGAGCTGACATTTCGAGTCTAACTGACCCTTTGTCAAAGCTAAAAAAAGGGGAGAAATAGGGAGGTATTTATATATGGCTGAGAGAAGGTGAGTCATGGCTCCAGAAGCAAAGATAGCGATAAAGAGATGATAATGACAGTGCATAGAGAGATTATAGGGAGATTAGGAGCTGTGAATGACCAAGATGGTAAATATTCAACCTGGAGCCCAGTTACAAGTGGAGTTCTGCAGGGATCAGTTCTGGGTCCTCTGCTGTTCGTAATTTTTATTAATGACTTGGATGAGGGAGTCGAAGGGTCGGTCAGTAAATTTGCAGATGATACGAAGATTGGTGGAGTTGTGGATAGTGAGGAGCAATAAGCTTCTATCTGCAATTTGAGAGGGAGAGGGTACAGTCGGAAGTGACAGCATTTCTGTTGAATAAAGGGAATTATGGAGCTATGAGGGAGGAGCTGGCCAAAGTTCAATTGTGCAATACCTTAGCAGGGATGACCGTGGAGGAACAATGGCGGATATTTCTGTGTATAATGCAGAAGTTGCAGGATCAGTTCATTCCTAAAAGGAAGAAAGATCCCAGGAGGAGGCATGGGCGGCCGTGGCTGACGAGGGAAGTTAAGAAACATATAAAGTTAAAAGAGAAAAGGGAGAACATAGCAAAGATAATTAGGAAAACTGAGGACTGGGAAGCTTTTAAAGAGCAACAGAGGATTACTAAGAAGGAAATACGCAGAGGAAAAATGAGATATGAAGGTTAACTGGCCAATAATGAGTGGTGGGGGCATGGAATGCGCTGCCTGTGGTAGTGGTAGAGTCAGAATCTTTGGTGACCTTTAAGCGGCAATTGGATAGGTACATGGATGGGTGCTTAAGCTAGGACAAATGTTCGGCACAACATCGTGGGCCGAAGGGCCTATTCTGTGCTGTACTGTTCTATGTTCTATGTTCTAAGGTTGAAGCCAGGGCTGTGTGACAAAATATGTGGGGGATGGGGGGGATGGGTGAAGCAGAGGCAAAATGGAAAACAGGGGAGAAGGGTAGCAAAAGGGGGAAGAGGAAATAAAAAGGTGATGAAAGAATGGGGAGCGAGAGAAAGAGAGACAATAAAGAAATAAGAGGTACAGAACAGTGAAAAAAAAAATTTTAAATATAAATGAAATAAAATTATCTGAAGTTGTTGAATTCAATGTTGAGACTGGCAGGCTATAACATGCCTAATCGGAAGATGAGATGCTGTTCCTCCAGTTTGCGATGAGCTTCACTGGAAAATTGCAGCAGGCCCAGGACAGATATGTGGGGATGGGAGCAGGATTGTGTGTTGAAGTGGCAAGCCACGGGAAAGTCCGGGACCTGATTACATACAGACCGAAGGTACTCAGCAAAGCGATCACCCAGTTGGTGTTTTGTCTCTCCGATGTAGAGGAGACCACATTGGGAGCAATGAATGCAATAGACCAAATTGAAAGAAATACAAGTGAAATGCTGCTTAATCTGAAATGAATGTCTGGGGCCTTGGATGGTGAGCATGGAAGAGGTAAAGAAGCAGGTGTTGCACCTTCTGCAATTGCATGGGAAGGTGCTGTCTGTGATGGGAGAGGTGTTCAGTGTGATGGAGGAGTGGGCTAGGTTGTCTAGGAGGGAACGATCTCTGTGGAATGCAGACAGGAGGAGGGAAGGGAAGATGTGTTTAGTGGTGGCGTAGTGTTGGAGTTGCCGAAAATGGCGGAGGATTATTCTTTGCATGTGAAGGCTGGTGGGGTGAAAGGTGAGAACCAAGAGGGACCCTATCCTTGTTCTGGGAGGGGAGGGAGGGGTTGAGGGTCGTGGCACGGGAGATGGACCACACGCTGTCGAGTGCCCTGTCAACAACTGTAGGTGGGAAGCCACCTTTTTTTAGCTTTGACAAAGGGTCAGTTAGACTCGAAACATCAGCTCTTTTCTCTCCTTACAGATGCTGCCAGACCTGCTGAGATTTTCCAGCATTTTCTCTTTTGGTTTCAGATTCCAGCATCTGCAGTAATTTGCTTTTAACTCATTTGGTTAGTCTGTTGTAAATAATGATCCCAATGTGCAGGTTCACTCCTTGCACTGGTTATGTTAGTTCATGGAGAGATGTCTCCTCGTTATATCCCACGCATAGTATGGAGTTGTGTGTGTGAGAGTCTTTCTCTCTCTCTGTAACACAGAGAGATATCTATGGTCTCTTGTGGACCATGGCTAATCACTAATTCTGACTGGAATTGCAGTGCAAAGTGCTTGGAGGAGCTGATTAATTGTTTTTCTCAATAAGATGTGGACAAATTAGGCCCTGTGGGGCCACATCCGGCCAGTAGGAGCTTCTAATCCAGCCTGCAGCTGCAGTGCCATTGAACACAGTGTGCACTAAATCGGCATGCATAACTGATGCTGGCACCTGGCTGATCAGTGTCAACAGCTGTGAAAACAAAATACTCATCTACAGAGCCTCGGGAAAAGTACTTCAAGGCAAGAGAAGCAATTCCAGGTGAGTTGCACTTGACCAATGACCAGTGGCTAAAGGAGACTTTTCTCAGGAAATCTGGTTGCTGTGTGAAAGCTGAGCGCACATGGTGGTGCATTGTAAACAGCACAAATGTATATGTAAGATTGTGTGTTATTTTACTGTAGTTTTGTTTTGAACTTTGATTTTGTGAGTATTAGATTACATTACATTACAGTGTGGAAACAGGCCCTTCGGCCCAACAAGTCCACACTGACCCGCCGAAGCGCAACCCACCCATACCCCTATATTTACCCCTTACCTAACACTACGAGCAATTTAGCATGGCCAATTCACCTGACCTGCACATCTTTGGACTGTGGGAGGAAACCGGAGCACCCAGAGGAAACCCACGCAGTCACGGGGAGAACGTGCAAACTCCACGTGAGGCGGGAATTGAACCCGGGTCTCTGGCGCTGTGAGGCAGCAGTGCTAACCACTGTGTCACCGTGCCGCCCACAAAATTTGAAAATATTGAACCACTATTTTCAAAATTTCAACTTATTTTTAAAAATTTAGTATGAACAACTTTAATTGGTGTAAAGATATGAGGCAGGATGGTATTTATTGTATTGATCTTGCTGTGCTCCCCACCCCCCCAAAAAAAGACATGAAGTCAAGCACATACTGTGGGACTGGAGTTGCATACATACCAGATTGATAGAAATGGACATTATTGAATCCTTCCAATCTTTTTAATTCCTTACTTTGGTTGCTTCCAGAGTCATTTTCTGGTGCTAGACCATAAATGAGAGATCTATTTAAATAACCTTTTATTGAGTGGTGAGGCTGAAAAAGAGAAGCATACTACAGAAGCTTTTCATCTTCCACAAATCAGAAAATCTGCAAGAAAACCAAATTTGAAAACAAACAGACAATTTGTTCTGCCCAAGAAATAGAGTGCTGATTGGCTGGCAAGTCTTCTCTGGTCGAGTAATTCCATGGTGAAACCACCACGGAAATGTGTTAATTCCAACATTTAAGTTGAAAAGGCACAAAGCTTAGTCAAATTCCCTTCTCCTACAGAGAATGAATTAATGTGGCTTCCAGCCACATAAGTGAGCCATATTGTGAGACTGATTAATGATCTTAAATTGGTTTTGGTATAATTCTTAACACTCTTGGCTTAGTCCCGTTCTGCCTAATTATGAAATCACATCTAAAGTTGGACACTATGTTCTTAGTTTTGCAGGCAAAAGGCAAATGGGGCTAGTTTAGTTCGGGAAACCTGATCAGCAAAGACAAGTTGGATAAAAGGGTTCGGTTTTGTGCTTTATGACTCTGACTCTATTTCACATTTAATTTTCACACGCTATTAAAACCTATCAAGTCTCTTCAAATATTGTGTACTCCATGTTTCTTATTCTTGTTCTGAAGGAGCTGATTCTTGATGAGGTCTGGTGCCATGAATGCTGGCAGGATAGCATGTGATACGAGGATCTGAATGGTATATTTTCACTTGAATAATTATATGTCTGTAATCTGTTTAAGAAACATTTGTGGATAGATTCTGCTAACATTTTACATAATACATTCTTATAGCCATGTGTACAATGATACTGCGGATGTGAAATTTAAAATATGATGAGAGAAGTTGGTATTATTATCATTGGAACAAAAGAAGTGAGATTTGAATAGAGCTGTTTTAAAATTATGATGGACATTGATCAGATAAATAAGGAGATACTATTTCTGATGGCAGAAGGGTTGGTAAGTAAAGAACATGAGTTTAAGATAATTGGGCAAAGAATCAGAGGGTAACCGGTTTGTACAGCCAGCAAAAACAGGATCTACCAATTATCTAGTGGATAAGAGTTTGGAATAATGAAGCAAAAATGCTATTATCTGCACAGTGTCCCATATAATTGATAGCCAAAAGTCACCATAAACAAATTCAGATTAAGGTTTTGAAATGCCGATCTGTGATGAATTGTTTATGCATTTCCAAAAACAAGAGTTGAAATAGCACCTTCTGCTCTTGCCAGAGGTGTAGCTAATGTTTAGACTTTCAGATTGATGATGAATGAAATAGAAACTTCATAGTCTGTGATTTTTGGGCTTGAGCTTTGTGTTTTGACAAAACTAGAAAACTTAGGAACCCTGACAGGTGTCGGACAGATTAGAAAAATAACTTATTTTATTTTAATAATGAACTATGAGGTTATTAAATCCCAGTTCCAGAATAAGAGGTAGAGAAAGGATACAGATTACTGTACCCCACACAAGATGTGGGATAGGAACCTATGGGAGTGATCAGATAGCTGTCAACTTGCAGCCCCCCCATCCAAAGAAATATCAGTGGCAATGAGACCAGACATTGAAACAGGCATTCCTTACAGCTGTAACATGCTTGGAGTGGGGAGCTCAGTTAATGCACTGTGTGATTTCTGTGGCAGGAAATCCAAGCCTCAGGAACTGGATTGGGTGGCAGCATCAGAGCTCAGTCTGGGTGCTGGCTGAACTACAGGCAGGCACATGAAGGACATCGAATTTTTAATACCTGGATGCAAGAAATTGGTGGTGTGTGTGGGGGTGATGTTACCCAAGGAAGACGGGATGGTAAAAGAAGAATTGAAGTTTAATGGCCATGCAGGCAGATTGGAAAGAAGTTACTACCTTCTGGCATGATTCCCCCGGTAGGCAAAATACATACTCCAAAGACACTGTCTCCCTTCCTTTCTACCATTATAAAAATGTAATAAAAAGGGCTTTTCAGACACACCTATCAGAGAAAGGATAGCATGGATGTTAACAAACTCATGTGAACTTAGGTACAAAATAAAGTAGGAGCAGACATTGAACTATTCATTCCTAAAGTCAGCAAGACCATTCAGTAATTCTGGCTGCTCTGTTAATCTTTTGAATGCCACATTTCCATTTACCCAAGATACCACTTGACAAACAAGAATCTATCTACCCTACTCTTTGAAAAGAAAATCTGATGCTACCACCTCCACCGCACTCTGAGGCAGAGTTCCAAAATCTCTCAATGCTCTGAGAGACAAAAATCTCCTTATGGCTGTCCGGAAATGGTAATTCCAAATTTTACAACAGTGCTTCCCAGTTCTGGATTGACCAAGAAGTTGGACATCCTTTCCAGTTCCTTGTCAGCGCCATTCAGGATCTTCCACACTTCAATCAAGTCACCACTCACTCTTCTAAACTCCAAGGGAAACAAGCCAAACCTGACCAACCTTTACTCCTAAAACAGCTTACTTGTTCCAATTATCAGTCCAATAAGTCTATTCCACACCACCTCCAATTCATTTATCTTTCCTTCAACAAAAAAAACTGCACACAGTATTCAAAATGTAATCTCAACCTGTACGACAGAACCATAACAACCTAATTTTCATTTCAATTCCTTTTATAATAAAGGAGATCATTCTATTAGCTGCCATGATTATGTGATATATCTGCGCTCTGAATGTTTTGTGACTTATGCTTCAGAACTGCTAAATCCTTCAGCACCTTGGAATTCTGCAGTCTTTCTCCATTCATACAATACATTGCATTTTCCAGTTTTCTTCTCATCTTCTAACATTATATTCCACCTGTCAGATTTCTACTCTCAAACACAACCTACCTATATTCAACTGCAAGTTCCTTATGTCTTTTTCATAACTTACTTCATATCTCTCTCCGTGTGGTCTGTGAATTCAGCTGCCGTGCCTTTTGCTCCCCTCACTTTAGTTATTGATTAAATAGTAAAATTTGAAGCCCCAGCACTGTGCCCTGCGGAACTCTCCTTGTCACGTTCTGCCAATTAGAAAAAGATCCATTTATGAATGGCTATCTGAAAGAAAATAGAGAGAAATTTTCTTTCCATATTAGCCTGACACTACGGGATTTTTATTTTCTGAGATAATCCTTGATTTGCCACCTTTTTCAAATGCCTTTGGAAAATTCAAATATAGTATGTTTGCAGACTTCCATTTATCCACAGTGAGATTTCCCATTGACAAAATAGTGCTGATTCTTCCCTATTAGTCCTGACCTTTTTTGTTGTTGTTATTTAATTGTGTAGAAATTGGTTACTGATCGATTCTAACACCACCTCGGTGACAGACATCAAGGTAACTAGCTGATCAGTTTCATTTTCTTCTGTCTTATTTTTAAATGGAGAAGTTTACATTTATTACATTTGTCATATTCTAGTTTAATGAAACATTTTCCGAATGAAGAGAATTTTGCAAAATTAGCACCAATGCAGATAATAGATTGTTAGCAACGTCTTTTATGATGACTGGATAAAGTCCATCGGGACACAGAGACCTTGTCAGCCCAAAGCACCATCATTGTAATTTCATAAAGTTCCTTTCCCACCTCCAGCTTCCGACTTACAATGATTACTGATTTTTTTTTGTATTCTCTACTGTTAAAGTAGAAGAAAAATATTTAATTTGCCATTTCCTTATTATCTAGTATTAACTCTCCATTCTCATTCTCTAGAGAACCAACAGTCATTTTACTTACTCTTTTTCCTTTTAAATACCTGTGGAAACACATTTTTGTTTGACATTCGTAGCTAGCTTCCATTCCTATTGTAATTTCTTCCCACTGATTAACCTTTTAGTCATCCTCTGGGGTTCTTTATATTCTGACCAATTATCTGAAAATGACACTCATCTTTGCACAATACACTCATCCCTTCAGTTTAAAGGTTCCCCAATTCTTTCATTAAACACAGATGGTGGATCCTACCTTTTAGAATAAGTACATTCCTGCAATAAAGAAAAATTAAATATTCATAAATATATTCTAATTTAATAACAATACCATAGAAGAGGAATTCCAAAAATGTATCTGGGATAGTTTTCTGGACAAATGTGATGATGAAACAATTACAGAACAGGTGATCCTAGATTGGGTATTGTGTAATGAATAATTGGCAATTTAGTAGTGGGTGACCCACTGGGGATAAGAAATCATAATATGATAGTGCTCCTCATCAATATGGAAAATGATGTAGTTAATTCAGAGACTGAATCCAAATAGTCAAAATTACAATGGTGTGAGGTGCAAACCAGCTATGAAAATTGCTTTCCGTTTGTTTTGTGGCTTTAAGTTAGATAAAGGCTGGTAATTGAGGATGGCGAAGGTGAGGACTACAGATGCTGGAGATTAGCGTCAAGATTAAAGTAGTGCTGGAAATGCACAGCAGGTCAGGCAGCATCTGAGGAACAGGACAATTGATGTTTCGGGCAGGAGCCCTTCATCAGGAATGAGGCTGGAAGCATCGGGGTGGAGAGAGAAATGGGAGGGGGTGGGGTTGGGGAGAAGGTAGCTGAGAGTGCAATAGGTGGATAGAGGAAGGGGGAAAGGTGATAGTTCGGAGAGGAGGGTGGAACGGATAAATAGGAAGGAAGATTGACAGATGCGACAGGTCATGAGGATGGTGCTGGATTTCACCAGTTTCCTCATTTCCCCTCCCCCCACCTTACCCCAGTTCCAAACTTCCAGCTCAGCACCACCTGTCAATCTTCCTTCCCATTTATCCGCTCTACCCTCCTCTCCGAACTATCACCTTTACCCCTTCCTCCATCCACCTATCACACTCTCAGCTATCTTCTCCCCAGCCCCACCCCCTCCCATTTATCTCTCCACTCTCGAGGCTTCCAGCCTCATTCCTGATGAAGGGCTCCTGCCCGAAACATCGATTTTCCTGCTCCTTGGATGCTGCCTGACCTGCTGTGCATTTCCAGCACCACTCTAATCTTGATTGTAATTGAGGATGGTGATTTTCTTTTTCCTGAATTGTGCTTCTGAGTCCCATTATCATATATATCAATAAATACTGAAGACATTTATTTCACATGACTGCACCACCAAATAAAATCAATAAGGATGAAAAAGGAGCCCTGAAAACCAAAAGGTAACACTCAAGAAGAGCTCCTCGGGGAAGAAAATTATATCCATCAGTAAATTAACAGCAAGACATAAAACGTTCCTCTAGCTCTTATTCCATAATTATCTTCATCATGCCCATCCATGCTTATCCTCATCACCTCGGGCTCTGCATTCACCACCATAGTTTATATCCATACTGCCAACCTGTGCCTCTAAACATACCCAACCACCCTATATATCCTCTATTATAACCTATGCCCCATATCTCTTTATACCCCCAGAGTGTCATAATGTCAACTCATAGAAATCCATCTTTCTCTCTTTGCTCTTATATCTATTGTGCCACCATGAGCAACCCTCACCACTATATAAAGATGAGATAAAATAAAGTATGTAAAATAACCTAAATAACTATTGCAGAATTCTCTGCATTGAATTTTTAAAAATACTTAATTCATAAAACATATTTATTACATTTAGGTTTGTTCAGCGATGTAACTCCGTATCACAACATATATTTCAATCAGATGCACATTACAGAAACATCGAAAATAGGAGCAAGAGTAGGCCATTTGGCCCTTCAAGCCTGGTCCATCATTCATTATAATCATGGCTGATCAACCAACTCAATAGTCTACTCTCACTTTTTGCCATATTCTTTGATCCTGTTAGCCCCAAGAATTCTATCTAACTTCTCTTGAAATCATACAAATGTTTTGGTCTTTACTGCTCTCGGGGATAGTGAATTCCATAGGCTTACTATTCTGATTGAATAAATTTATCCTTATCTCTGTCCTAAATGGCTTACCCAGTATCCTTAGCTACCTCTAGCTCTGTACTCCCAAATCCTTAGGACTACCTTCTTACATGTACCTTGACTTATTCTGTTAGAGTTTTATAGGTTTCTGTGAGACCACCCAATTCTTCTGGACTCCAGTGAATACGGCCATAACCAATGCATTTTCTCCTCATACAGCAGTCCTGCAATCCCAGCAATCAGTCTGCTAAACCCTCACTACACTTACTTGAAAATGGAGTCTCTGGTAGACAGGATAGTGAAGAAGGCATTGAGTATGCTTTCCTTTATTGGTCAGAGCATTGAGTATAGGAGATGTCATGTTGCATCTGCACAGGACATTGGTTAGGCCATTTTTGGAATGTTGTGTGCAATTCTGGTCTCCCTCCTATAGGAAGGATGTTGTAAAACTTGAAAGGGTTCAGAAAATATTTCCAAGGATGTTTCCAGGGTTGGAGAGTTTTAGTTGTAAAAAGAGGCTGAAAATGCTGAGGCTGTTTTCCCTGGAGTGTCAGAGGCTGAGAGGTGACCTTATCGAATTTTATAAAATCACGAGTGGCATGGATAGAGTAAATAAACAAGGTAATTTCCCTGGGGTGGGGGAGTCCAGAACAAGAGGCATAGCTTCAGGGTGAGAGGAGTCATAGAGTCACAAAGACAGCACCGAAACAGACCCTTTGGCCCAACTTGTCCATGCTGACCAGATATCTTAACATAATCTAGTCCCATTTGCCAGCACCAGGTCCATACCCCTCTAAACCCTTCCTATTCATATACCCATCCAGACGCCTTTTAAATATTGTAATTGTACCAGCCTCCACCACTTGCTCTGGCAGCTCATTCCATACACGCATCACCCTCTGTGTGAAAAAGTTGCCCTTTCAGTCCCTTTTGTATTTTTCCCCTCTCACCCTAAACCTATGCCCTCTAGTTCTGGACTCCCCCAACACAGGGAAAAGACCTTGTCTATTTATGCTATCCATGTTCCTCATAATTTAAAAAACCTGTATAAGGTCACCGCTCAGCCTCCACGCTTCATGGAAAACAGCCCCACTATATTCAGCCTCTCCTAAAAGCTCAAATCCTCCAACCCTGGTAGCATTCTTGTAAATCTTTTCTGAACCCTTTCAAGTTTCACAACATCCTTCCGATAGGAAGCAGACCAGAATTGCATGCAATATTTCAAAAGTGACCTAACCAATGTCTTGTATAGCCACAGCATAACCTCCCAGCTCCTATAGCCAATACTATGAACAATAAAGGAAAGCATACTAAATGCCTTCTTCACTATCCTATCTACCTCCAACACTACTTTCAAGGAACTATGAACCTGCACTCCAAGGTCTCTTTGTTCCCCAGGACCTTACTATTAAGTGTATATGTCCTGCTCTGATTTGCTTTTCCAAAATGGAAGTGAACATAGAAAGTAGAGTTAGCAAGGGCTGTAGGGATTCTATGAAAATGCAGCACCTCACATTTATCTCCTTAGCTCATTGACGCAACAGATCAAAATCCCATTGTACTCTGAGGTAACCTTCTTCGCTGTCCACTACACCTCCAATTTTGGTGTCATCTGCAAACTTACTAACCATACCTCCTATGTTCACATCCAAATCATTCATATAAATGACAGAAAGTGGTGGACTCAGCATCGATCCTTATGGTACACCACTGGTCACAGGCGTCCAGTCTGAAAAGCAACTCCCCCACCACCACCTTCTGTCTTCTACCTTTGAGCCAGTTTTGTATCCAAATGGCTATTTCACCCGATATTCCATGAGATCTTTACTTGATAACTGGTCTCCCCTGAGGAACCTTGTCAAACGCCTTACTCAAGTCCATATAGTTCACATCTACCACTCTGCCCTCATCAATCCTCTTTGTTACTTCTTCAAAAAACTCAATCAAGTTCACGAGACATGATTTCTCACACACAAAGCCATGTTGACATTCCCTAATCAGTCCTTGCCATTCCCTGTCCTTCAGGATTTCCTCCAACAACTTGCCCACTAGCGCATCAGGCTCACTGGTCTATAGTTCCCCAACTTGTCCTCACCACCCTTCTTAAACAGTGGCACCATGTTAGCCAACCTCCAGTCTTCCAGCACCTCATCTGTGACTATCGATGATACAAATGGGTGGCACGGTGGCACAGTGGTTAGCACTGCTGCCTCACAGCGCCAGAGACCTGGGTTCAATTCCTGCCTCAGGCGACTGACTGTGTGGAGTTTACACATTCTCCCCGTGTCTACGTGGGTTTCCTCCGGGTGCTCCGGTTTCCTCCCACAATCCAAAAATGTGCAGGTCAGGTGAATTGGCCATGCTAAATTGCCCATAGTGTTAGGTGCAGGGGTAAATGTAGGGGAATGGGTCTGGGTGGGTTGCGCTTCGGCGGGTCGGTGTGGACTTGTTGGGCCAAAGGGCCTGTTTCCACACTGCAAGTAATCTAATCTAAATGTCTCAGCAAGGGGCCCAGCAATCACTTCCCTAGCTTCCCACAGGGTTCAAGGGTACACCTGATCAGGTCCTGAGGATTTATCCACTTTTATGCATTTCAAGACATCCAGCACCTCTGTAATATGGATATTTCTCAAGATGTCACCATCCATTTCCCCACATTCTATGTCTTCCATTTCCTTTTCCACAGTAAACACTGATGAGACATACTTGTTTCGTGTCTCCCTCATGTCCTGCGGCACTACACTTAGGCTGTCTTCCCGATCTTTGAGGGGCCCTATTCTCCCTCTCATTACTCTTTTGTCCTTAATGTATTTATAAAATCACTTTTGGATTCTCCTTAACCCTATTTGCCAAAGCTATCTCATGTCTCATTTTTGCCCTCTTGATCTCCTGCTTAAGTATACTCCTACTGCCTTTATACTCTTCTAAGGATTCGCTTGATTTCTGTGGTCTATACCTGACATATGCTTTCTTATTTTTCTTAACCAAGGCCTCAATTTCTCTAGTCATCCAATATTCCCTACACTACTAGCCCTTCCTTTCACCCGAACAGGAGTATACTATCTCTGGACTCTCATCTCATTTCTGAAAGCTTCCCACTTTTTAGCCGTCCCTTTACCTATGAACATCTGCCCCCAATCAGCTTTGAGAATGATTTTAAGAATTTTGACTCGATAGCAAAAATATCCTACCTCAGATAAGGCAACCAAAACTGGATACAATATTCTATACAACTACAGCAAGACATCCCTTTCTTTGCCCACTCACTTAACTTGTCCAGATCACTGAAACATCGGCTGCATCCTCCTCACAGCTCACTCTCTCATCCAGTTTAGTATCTACTCTTTATCTGAAAGCATTACATTTAGTTTCCTCATCTAAATTCTTAATAAATTTTAGCAATAGATAGGGTCCTAGCACTGATCCCTATGGTAACCTACTATTCACTGCATTTATTCCTATGGTTTCCTGTTTGCAACCAGTTTTGTATCCACTTTAATATATTACTCCCAATCTCACATACTTGAATTTTACCGCATAGTAGAAATCCTAAATATATGCAACCTCAAGCTTGAAATTCCTCATTCATTTGTAAGGAATTCAATGGTTCCAAGATTACAACTTTTCCTGGCTCCTAGTTGGCTGAGTATATTGGTAATTAATTTGAAACTTCTTTTTCTAATTTCCAGCCTCTTTCCCTTAAGCCTGCCTTTCCTCTGCCACTTTCACCCTTCCTCTCTCTTACCACCAGATGTTTTCTCTTTCACCAACTTATGCAGCCTCCAGTCTTCCCTCCTACCCCACTTGCAATCTTCTCCTTCCCCCACCATGGGAGACATTGATGGAAGGCTATTGATGAACCTGAATTTGCACTTTGGCAAAAGTTCATCTTCACGCAATATCCAATTTAGAGAATTTTTAAAAAGCTGTTCTGACCTTCGCCCAGTCAACGGAAATGCAATTGAGAGCAAGTTAAGTTTCTTCATAACCCAACCCCCTCCAGACTCTTGAGTAAAAATCTACACAAATCCTCTTATGTGGCTCTAAATAATCCCAGAACACTACTTCAAAAAAAGAGCAGGAACATTCTCCCTGTTGTCCATGGCAATGTTAATCCCTCAACCAAATCACTTGATCAAATATGTGATCACTACCATATTGCTTTTGTTTTGGACCTTGCTGCATGCAAACTGCTTTTTTTTTCTACAGGGCTACAATGATAATAATTATAAAGGACTATTTAACAGGCTGGAAATCTGTTTAGACAATCTAAAGACGCAAAAGGCTCCATGTAAATGCAAACCTTTCTTAGTTCCGTAGAAGACTTAGCATGAGTTAAAACTAGAGCCTGAGATGAATGACCAGAGTTGCTGCTATCGGCTTCTTGGGGCATGTTGTTGAGCAAGAGGTTCAAAATCATGACCTTCACGAAAACAATGGCTTGCTTTTACATTGCATATTTAATGTTGTTGAAGTCCCAAAGAAAGTGCATGTTAGTGATGTTGTATCCGTCTGATTGGTGGTTGTGGTTAATACAAAGATGACCATCTCAAATTTTCATTTTTGAATTTGAGATTTTCATACAATTGAAGCACGAGAAATAGATCTCCAGTATTAAAACCAAACCATCAGCAATTTTTTTTGTTTTTAAATCAGGTGCATGTACGTTTGTAATGTTGTAATTTATTTTTGTATTTCAGAAGAGAGTATCAATGACTTCAGCAGAGGATTTTACAGGGAGGAGATTCAAAACTCAACAGTGCACAGTGTTCAGTTAAAGGAATTTACTAGGATAAGGCAAACAATTTTATCGGAGTATAGACATATTTTAAAAATAGCTACTCTGCCCTTCAGCAACCTTTTTTTAAGCATTAGGAAATCAGTTACAAGTTTTCAGCTACCATTTTAGTAACTCCCTAAATCTACTTAATAAGTAAATTAGCTGTATGGACCGGCTAGATCCAAGTGGTTAACCTCAGTTTGATTGAGTGTTGCAATTTGAGTCAGAGTCTGCTGTTTTGATTTTTACCCTGCGCCCACTGTGAAAATGGTAATGTATGGACATTGGGTAGAAATAGGATTGGGCTAACTGTAAGTTATTGCAGAGTAAGATAGACAGCCAGTGTTTGTTATCTGGAGAAAATAAGGACTGCAGATGCTGGAGATCAGAGTCAATAGTGTGGTGCTGTAAAAGCACAGCAGGTCAGGCAGCATCTGAGGAGCAGGAGAATTGATGTT
Source organism: Chiloscyllium plagiosum (assembly GCF_004010195.1). NCBI lineage: Eukaryota > Metazoa > Chordata > Chondrichthyes > Orectolobiformes > Hemiscylliidae > Chiloscyllium > Chiloscyllium plagiosum. Next base: position 41,539,907 of record NC_057722.1, on the reverse strand, counting down.
TCGGGCATAAGCCCTCCATCAGGAATGAGGCTTGTGAGCTGGGGGAGGGTGCTGAGAGATAAATAGGAGAGGGGTTGGGGTGAGGGGAAGTTAGCTGGGAATGTAATAGGTAGATGAAGATGGGGGGGGAGGCGATAGGTCGGAGAGGAGGGTGGAGCGGATAGGTGGGAAGGAAGATGGATAGGTCAAGAGGACCGTGCCAAGTTGGAGACTTAGGACGGGGATAAGGTGGGGGGAGGATAAATGAGGAAACTGGTGAAGTCCACATTGATCCCATGTGATTGCAATGTTCCAAGGTGAAAGATGAGGTGTTCTTCCTCCAGGCGTCCAACCCTAACCACCCAACAATGACAGATGTAACTTGCATTTGAAATTTTATTGGAAATCAAGATTTGGCAATTTTTAACTGGCTTAAACAGTATTCAGTTGGAGATTGAATCAGGGCCAATCAAAATAAGTAAGTTATATTTCCAGAAATTTTGTACATTTGTGACAATCGAGGAAGTTCTTCAAATTAAGCTTTTTAAATTTCAAACACACAGTAAGCATAGTTTAGTTAAATGTTTTGAAACATTAAAACCGATTTTCTTTAGATTTTGTTGACTTATGCTTATGAACACCAACATTTTCGAAAGGTTATGGGCAAAAAAGCTAAGTCCCCTTAGTAATGTTTCCTTCCACTTTAAGAATTGTAATGGCAGGACCATCATTTTGGGCTCTTGAGCACTCTTGGGTGCACTGCAATTTCCAGATTTCATTGTAAATCAGGTCACTAGAAGTCATGGTGTTGTCACGTCCCTTGATAGCAGTGAACATTTCAGTTTTCACTGCAATTGAGGAAGGAAAATCGAGACCATCATGTATGATTATGCAAATAAGTTTTGGCAGAAACTTTCACTTCCAGAAAGCAGTAAAATTTCAAGAGTGATTTGCTCTCAGATTCCCAACTGCACTTGTAGCAGAAACTCTATCCCAGTAGGTTTATTCCAGTGTACCTATTACAGTTTAAACTTTCTTCAGTGGTCGCTGGTGTTAGTTGCTGAACCTCAGGCCACATGAAAAATTATACAACCAAATAACGACATATTACTTTCAATGCATTATACATATATATATCTACACTCATCGCAACAATTATTCTGATGCATCAGGAATGCTTTTTCTCAAGTTTAAAATGAAATGGCAATTAGCAAAAAAGAGTCTGCCACTTAGTTCCATGACAAAACCACATCTGGTTGTCATAGAAACTTGGTCTGAAATATTTTAGCACTGATTTCCATGGCTAAAAACATTGAAGAAACTTAGAAATATTTTCATCCATATTGTAGCATTTATGCAAAAACAAATTCGCTAAAATCAATAACAAAAAGTAATCCCCACCATGTGTATCTTCTGCTAATGCTTACATTTGCAAGACTATCTCTTCTCTGCTGCAGAATGGGAGGATGTCCCATATATACAAGTTCATCACAAAGTAAGAACTAGTGTACCACATTTAGGTGGTGATATCCAGAACCAGAGTGTATACAGAGAATCTTTGTTGGCAGCATTTGGAAAAAGCTTGTTTACTTGGAACCTACAAAAGGACAATTTGAGCTAAAATAAGCAAACCATAGAAATGATTTTTATGGTCTGACATTTATGACTTTAAGCACATTTTGTGAATTATAGGTAAATAAAGGAATGGTTGTTTATTACAGGGTAATCCCATTTACATCCTGCATGCAGCATGGTGTTTAATGTCCACATTCTCTAGGATTTCCTATGTGTGTGAGGGCAGCCACAACACGGTGTAAATGCAATTACTTCAAACTGTTTTCGGCCATGTTTTAAGGTTAGAAAAATAAATCATCTGCCCACAGGCCATAGGGGCCGGTGCCAAAGCTAGAGTCTATCACTGAGCTGTATGCTAGGCTTCAGATGGAAGCAATTAAACTCCAGCTGAGGTATTCTGCTGGGAAAGCGGCTGTCACAAAATCACTCTCAGGAGATGGTTTACTGAAACTCATTCAATCAGTGAACATTTTATAATCCATTTTTTACCTTTCCTACAGATAGATGTGGAAAAGTCACATATAGAAAACAAAGTCTTGAAATGTCAGATTATAATATTTTACACACTGCTTTTTAAAATCGGTTTACTCTCTTCAAAGTGGCCTCAAACAATGTGACTTACTATCTAACCTGGAGCAACTCTGCCAATCAAAGGAAGGTGAATCATTGCTGTTGGAGATAGGTGTCAGAAGAGTAGGTTTGCACTGTTACACAGAATATACAACGCATAAGTTTGGCAACACCAATCTTTGGTGCTTATGTTCCACACAAGTCTCTTCCTCCTATCTGCCTCACCTCAGTCTTTCAGCAGTCCTTTTAAATCTCATAATACAGCATTCACCTCTTAATTAGGGAGTTAAAAGATCACACAACACCAGGTTATAGCCCAACAGGTTTAATTAGAAGCACTAGCTTTCGGAGCGCTGCTCCTTCATCAGAAGGTTGTGAAGTACACAATTGTAAGGCACAGAATTTATAGCAAAAGTTTACAGTGTGATGTAACTGAAATTATATATTGAAAGATACCTTGATTGTTTGTTGAGTCTTTCATCTGTTCGAATACCATGATAGTTTCACTTCTTTCATATGTAAATCTCAAAACCCTTTTTTAAGAAGTTACATTCTCAGATTAACTGTAACAATTGGTGTTAGCCAGGCAATATTTTTAAAGTTTTAGCCCCCTGTGTTCTCTGTACCATAATGTTTATACTGATTCTAATCTAAAAAGTGAGATAGCAGAGTTTGACATGAATTCATGCAGTTTTTGAGCAAAGTACAATGTGTGTGTCTGGGGTGGGGATTATGAGTGTTTGTGAGAGAGAGTGTATATGTGTGTGTGTGAGTGTAGAGTGCAGAGTGGTCTAAGTCTGTGAGAGGATGCATGTGTGTGTGTGGAAGTGTGTGTGTGTAGGAGTGTCTGTGTGTGTGTATAGTGCAATGGTGGTCACCTGTAGTGTGACATGAACCCAAGGTCCCAGTTGAGGCCCTCCCTATGGGTACAGAACTTAGCTATCAGTCTCTGCTCGGCCACTTTTCATTGCTGCTTGTCCTGAAGTCTGCCTTGGAGGATGGTCACCCAAAAGTCCGAGATCAAATGTCCTGGACCACTGAAGTGTTCCCCAACTGGGAGGGAACACTCCTGTCTGGTGCCCATTCATCCATTGTCGTAGCCTTTGCACGGTTTCCCCAATATACCATGCCTCCGTGCATCCTTGCCTGCAACGTATAAGATAAACAACGTTAGCTGAGTCACATGAGTACTTGCTATGTATATGGTGGGAGGTGTCCCCATGTGTAATGATGGTATCCACATCCACACTCTGACACGTCTTGCAGCGCCTACAGTGACAGAGTTGTATGGAGTTGTCCTGAAAGCCGGGCAGCTTGCTACAAACAATGATTTGTTTGAGGTTTGGCGGTTGTTTAAAGGCAAGCAGTGGAGGTGTGTGGAAGGTTTTGGCGAGGTGCTCATCCTCATTGATAATGTGTTGCAGGCTGAACATGGCATAGTTTATCAGCTCTTGGGGAGTACTGGACAACGAAGATACCCTGTTTGTATGTGTCTGTCTCCTGAGGAGGTCATTACAGTTCCTTGCTGTGGCACGTCGGACCTGGCGGTCAATGAGTTAGGCATCATACCCCGTTCTTATGAGGGCATCCCTGAGTACTTCCAGGTGTCTGTCACGTTCCTCCTCATCTGAACAGATCCAGTGTATGCGTAGGGTTTGTCTATGGGGATGGCTGTTTTAATATGTTTTGGGTGGAAGCTGGAAAAGTGTAGCATTGTAAGTTTGTCTGTGGGTTTGCGGTAGAGTGTGGTGCTGAGGTGTCCATCCTTGATGGAGATGCATGCGTCCAAGAATGAGACAGATAGTTGAGAGTAGTCCATGGTGAGTTTGATGGTGGGATGAAACTTGTTGATGTCACTGTGTAGTTTTATCAGTGACTCCTCGCCATGGGTCCAGAGAAAGAAAATGTCATCAATGTACCTGGTGTATAATGTTGGTTGGAGGTCCTGCATAGAGAAGAAGTCTTGTTCGAACCTGTGCATGAAGATGTTGACATATTGGGGAGCAAATTTGGTCCCCATAGCTGTTCCATGTGTCTAGATGAAGAACTGGTTGTCAAAGGTGAAGACGTTGTGATCAAGGATAAAGCGGATGGGTTGTAGAACGGTATTTGGAGATTGGCAATTGTTGATGTTGAGTACTGAGGCTGTTGCACTCCTATACACACACATACACAGGGACACATGGATACACAGACATGCACACAGACACGCACACACACGCTTACAGATACACACATACACTCCCACACACACACATGCATCCTCTCACAGACTTAGACCACTCTGCACTCAAAAAACTGCATGAATTCATGTCAAACTCTGCTATCTCACTTTTTAGATTAGAATCAGTATAAACATTATGGTACAGAGAACACAGGGGGCTAACACTTTAAAAATATTGTCTGGCTAACACCAATTGTTACAGTTAACCTGAGAATGTAACTTTAAAATAAAGGTTATGTGATTTGCATATGAAAGAAGTAAAACTATCATGGTATTAGAACAGATGACTCAACAAATAATTAAGGTATTTTTCAATGTATGATTTCAGTTACATCACACTGTAAACTTTTGCTATAAATTCTGTGTCTTACAATTGTGTCCTCCACAATCACCTGATGAAGGAGCAGCGCTCTGAAAGCTAGTGCTTCCAATTAAACCTGTTGGGCTATAATCTGGTGTTGTGTGATTTTTAACTTTGTACACCCCAGTCCAACACCAGCATCTCCAAATCTTAATTAGGGAGTGCAGTTTGAATCCAATCAGTTGCAATGAAACAGGTTTGCTTCTCTCTATTGTTATTGTACCAGGATGCTCGGAGATATGCAGATGGACAATAAAAGAATGATTCAGAATGAGGAGATGGCAAAGCAAGTTGCTTCAATTCTAAGGCAATCCTTTTGTTGATCAGAGTATCTTACGGGATCACTTTAATGTTTGTTTAATGTGTAAAAGAGACTCTACTGCATTAGCTGCCTGTTATCCTTTCCATTGAATACCACCTATTTCACAAGATTGGCCAAATATTAATTCTTTACATTTACTCAACTATTTCTCTTGATTCAGCGTCTGACAATATTGTCAGACAACGGGATTATTTTCTGTGCAAATGTTTACTTTCAACAACAATGATGAAAATATCATAGAAGACTCAGTTTTTGCTTGTGTGTTGATGATACTCAGATTCACTTCACTGATTTTAATGTTTTCAGGCTGCTTGTCTAACATCCAGTATTAGATGAACAAAAGTTTTTTTTATTTGCAATGAAGCATTGGGAAAATTGAAGACAATGTCTTTGAACTCTGTCAAAGATTACTGACTCCGTCCTGCTCCCTAGCACCTATGAGTTTGAGCCAGCTTATCTGTTTGCAATATTGCTACTTAAACACGAGATGAGGTTCCAACCAAATAGCCATGAAGAACACTTACTTCTACCTCTGCAACATCGTAAGACTCCATTCCTACCCATGCCTTTTATGACCTCTAGACATGGCTCCATGATTTGGTGGGAAGCAACTTAAATTTATATTGGTATTTGAAAATAATGGTTTTGGTCAACTTGACATTACTTAGATGAAATGTTCACTCATCCATTAATACAGTTTGACTGTATAGTATACAGCATAGAACTGATTGAGACTTTAAGGAAAGAGGTGGAAAGCAAAGTTGGATATCAGTAACAGTATGGAAGCAGTTTTATTTTCCGTCAACAATATCACTAAGAAAAAGCAAGTAGTTCGATAAAGAAACCAAAACTAGATCCTCGGAGTTCTTGAGGTGACAACATAGGGAAAGAACAGTAACTGTAGCTAGACACTTTGGGTTAAACTTTTATTTATCTGACCTGATGGGTGAAGAGCATGACCAAAAGACACAGCACTGTGCATATGATGTTATGATTTGTAGCTAATTGAAAATTTGAACTTTTAATCAGATAGGGAAATGCTAGTGAGCACCACAGGACCAAGGAAGATTGTGGAGGGATCTGGAGTCAGGTCAACTGGGAGAGACTGTAGAAAGTGGAAGTGGGATAGAAATAATCATGGACCTCATGAACGATAATTGGAAGCCTAGTGGTGGGATTGTGATCTTGAGCAGAAAGTTGGAGAGCAAGGGCAGGTGGTACCCAGTCCCAGATACTCCTCAGGCAAATATGGGGATGCAAATTTAGCAGATGGGTTCAGTTTGCTGAACCCATCTGCTAAATTAATCCCTTGTGCAATTTGGTGCCACACTGAGTTTAGATTCAAGACAGATTAGGAGAATTCAAAATTCAGGAAAAAATTATCAAGTTAGGAATTTGTCAAATGTAATTTGTTTCTTATTGATTTGCTGTCTACATAAAATGTGATCTTATTTATTCATTCATGGGATGTGGATATCACTGGCTGGGCCAGCATTTATTGCCTCTACCTCATTACCCAGATGGCAGTTAAGTCTCAATCACATTGCTGTGGTTCTGTGGTCACATGTAGGCCAGACCAGGTAAGAATGACAGTTTCCTTGTCCAAAATACATTAATGAACCAGTATTTTTTCACCCTGACAATCAGTCATGGTTTCAAGGGTCAACATTAAACTCTTAATTCCAAATTTTTATTGAATTCAAATTCCATCATCAGCCATGACAGGATTTGAGCCTGAATCCCCAGAACATTACCTGGGTTTCTTGATTAGCAATTCAACTGTAATACCACTAGGCCATTGCCTCCCCATAATCTAATATTATATAGAACATAGAACATAGAAGAATACAGCGCAGTACAGACCCTTCAGCCCTCGATGTTACGCCGATCCAAGCCCACCTAACCTACACTAGCCCACTATCCTCCATATCCCTATCCAATGCCCGCTTAAATGCCCATAAAGAGGGAGAATCCACCATTGCTACTGGCAGGGCATTCCATGAACTCACCACTGGCTGAGTAAAGAACCTACCCCTAACATCTGTCCTATACCTACCACCCCTTAATTTAAAGCTATGCCCCCTTGTAATAGCTGACTC
>NC_057722.1:41503526-41529746 GCF_004010195.1 Chiloscyllium plagiosum | reverse complement strand
CAGGCTCCGTGCCAGAGGCCTGTGCCCCGTTACTTACCCCTGGTAAGTCATCCCCTCCACAAGTATCCAAAACGGTATACTTGTTCTTGTGGGGAGCGGCCGCAGGGGGTCCCTGCACTGGTTGCTTCCTCCCAGTCCCCCTCACTGTCACCCATCTATCTGCCATCTTTGGAGTTACTACTTCCCTATAACTCTGATCTATGACCCCCTCTGCCTCCCGAATGATCCTAAGTTCATCCAACTCCAGCTCCAGTTCCCTAACACGGTCTTGGAGGAGTTGGAGATGGGTGCACTTCCTGCAAGTGTAATCAGCAGGGACGTCCATGGCATCCCTCACCTCAAACATGTTGCAAGAGGAACATTGCACTGCCTTCACTGCCATCCCTCTGAAAGTAACCTTTTTTTAAAAAAAAAACTGGATCTGAAGAATACAACAAGCAAAATGCAGCATTTACCTACTTACCACAACGGGTCTTATTATTTAGGTTAGAGGAGGAGGGCGGGTGGGAGACACTACCTCTGTAGAGCCTCGGGTTCTTCTCCTGCGCGCTTTTAAAGGGAAAAAAACCTACCCGGCTGCCCCTCTGGTCTTCGTCACTTCCCACATAGTAGAGAAGTGTGCTAAATTTGATTTAGTGTCCATTCTTGAAGTAATTTTCTTATTTTTCGGAATATTTCAGATTATTTCATATTCCTTGAATTACTCTGAAATGCAGAGACTAATAATATTTCTGTACAGTCTTATGTTTGTATAACTGCATTCATCAGTATCTGTATTACTTAACAATACTTTTGTGGTGGGTTTTGTTTAAATTGTTTAGGTTCTAATCTAATCCATTATTACATCTATTATTTCTTGGCCTTTAGACAACAATCAATCCAGTGGCCATGACACCCTCCTCTTTCCTCTCTTTTTCATTGCCCAGAAGAGGCATTTGGGTGGTTCTGTTATGTCCATTTAATAGCCGCCATGAACTGCACTTTAACCAAAAAGAGTTACTTCCCAAAAGATAGAAAGGGGCCTTAATTATGATAATGAAACTGAAAGTCTCACAAATGTTCAGATTTTAAATGTAAACTCTATTCGGCCAGATCCCCACATACTAATGGAATCGAGGGCTTGTCAAATTCATATTGAGAAAGGGCTTCAGGACCCTTGAGCAACCCTGCACATAACATTAAGGAAGCTGCTAATCACAGAGCATAAACAGCATGACTTCAGAACTGTGCTTTCAATATCTGTAGATGGAACTTTTTCAAAATGGTTTCACTTGATAAATGTTTCTTTATAGAATTAAATATGATTCCCTTCAATCATTTATAGCATTTGTTTTCCGATGTTTGAGATATTTTCACATCATATTCGACATCGCAAGATCAGTTTCACACATGAATATCTGATTTTCAGATTATGATAATAAAATCAATAAAATCTCCGAGTTGCCTTGGTTGTCATTCACACCAAAAGTCAAAATAATAAAGCTTTCTTTAATGTCACTGTTAGTGTTCTGATATTTCAAATAGTGGAAACAGTTTTGCTCCAATTTTTTCTTTAAGCCTACACCTGAAGAATTATGTTGACAACAAAAAAAAGAAAGTTGAGTAAATATTTCAGTCATTTGTCAAATCACTATTAGAAGTCTTTAAAGTGCTCCTCAGTTTGGATTTTGTGGAAATAAACCTTTTTTGTCCCTTCTGTTCCTTTGAAGGGTGAAGTAATTGGTGTCTTTTCATGAGAACTCCATTATGATTTCTCCTCTCAGTTGCTGGTCGGCTTTTACTAATCTTGCTGTTTTTTTTAAAAAAAGACTTGTTTCCCCTGCTTTTAGCTACAAAAGGCCTTTCTGAAAATTGTTGTGTGGTTTCTCTGGAGCAGTTTTGTGTTCAGAGATGCTTCCTTTTGCAGCAGCTGTTTAGGTCTGTGGCTTTTCTGACTGGTATTAAAGCTGTATTTGATGATTTAATTTTTTAAAAGTTTTTTTAATTTTAGTCTTCTCCAAATGATCGCATGTCTGTTTCTTGATATTTATTGCTGCCACATTTTCCCAGTTAGTGAATCACCTACCCACCACAATCCTTTATTGCATGATTTGAGGCCATGCTGAGAGTTTAGTTTCAAGACAGACTCATAGAGGAAACGCATAATCACCAACTGTCTTCAGGTATACACTCCAAAGTAACACTATTTGTTATATATTAATACCAAATAATACTATCTTCCTCTGTTCATGTCTCAATCAACCTCTAGTCTGTTCTAACTGCAAACATCATGCTATGCATGCTCTGTGATGTTATGTGCAAGGTTGCTCTAGCACTTTCTCAACATGTCCTTGATTCCATTAGGATGGGGGGATCTGGCCAAACAGAGGTTACATTGAATACCTGAACACCTAAGAGACTTTCAGTTTCATTATTGCAATTAAGACTCCTTTCACCTTCTGGGAAGTAGCTCTTTTTGGTTAAAGTGCAGTTCATAGTGGCTTTTGAATGGGCATCAACAGAACCACCTAAATGACTCTCCTGGGCAAAGAAAAGGATATAAAAGTGGAGGGTGATATGGCCATTGGATTGATTGTTGCCTAAAGACCAAGAAACACAAGATGTAATAATGGATTAGATTTGAACGTAAACAATTTAAATAAAACCCACCATAAAATTATTCTCAAATGAATACAGATAGTGAGGTATGCAACTGTACAGACATAAGACTTCATAGAAATACTATGAATCTCTATATTTCAGATTAATTCAAGGTATATAAAGTAATATGAAATATTTCTAAAAATGAGGTATGTAAGTGTGCATTGTTTTTTTTTCCCCAGAGAAACATTACACTGAGTCTGACAGTGGACTATTCTGAACGACTAAATGCATATTACAAGACTTCTTGACTAATTCTTGCCATAGAGACTGCTTTGAAGGTGATTAGAACCAAAGACTGACAGTATTCTTATGCATATTCATAGTTATTTGTGCATATAACAGGGGTGATGGTTGAAACCACATTAATCAACAATGATCCTTTCACATTGTGTGCAAATTGTGGATCACTGCACTAGGCAGGAACACTGTGTTAATGTTCATGGAAATGTTTTTCTGACATATCTTGAATAAAAAATAGCAAATGGTGAATGTCCGAATTGTCAAGACTTAAAATAATTAACTTGCAAAGGGATAATTTACATTTGCACAATTCCTTCTCATGTTTCCAAATTGTTTAACCTGGAATGATTTGGATGTTATAATTGTGTTACTAAAAGCATTGAAGAGGCATTTTATACACAAATTAAAATATGGAGCACAAATAATTGCCAGAAATAGAGAGACTGACAAAAGTGCATACTAAATTATAAAAATATATAAATGAATAAATCGCCAACAGGTGGAGGTCCTTTAGTCTCTCAAGCCTACTCTGCTATTTCATTCAATCATGGCTTATCTGCGTGTAACCCCAGTCCATATATCCAATTGCTCCTGATAGCCTCTCATTCCTTTGTTGAAAAAAAATCTATCAAACTCTGCTTTAAAATATTCAAGGACTCTACTTCCATCACAAGAGAATTAAAATGACTCATGACCCCCTGAGGGGGGAAAGGTATTCACCAGGCTATGTTGTAAATGGGCAACCCCTAATTTTTAATAAGTGACCTCGCCATTCTCGATTATCCAAGAAGAAGAAGCATCTCTTCCACATCTACCTAACCAAGACCTTTCAGTATATTACATATTTCAATCAAGTCAACCCTTAATTTTCTAAACTCCAGTAGATGGAAACCCCAGCCTGCCAACCTTTTCTCATTGGACAACTGACCTTCCCAGGTTTAGATTAGTAAACCTTCTCTAAACTGTCTCCAATGAATTTAAATCCTTGCTTATGTAAAGCAACCAATATGGTGCACAATACACTAGATACGGTTTCATCTGCATAATTGAAGCATGACCTCCCTACATTTTTATTCAATTTCTTTTGCAATGAATCATGACATAGCATTAGTGTTTCTAATTTTGTGCTGTATCTGCACACTAACCTTTAATGATTCATTCACGAGGACATCTAGATCACTTTGCATCTAAAGCTCTGCAATCATTCAACATTTAAAAAGCTGCAACATCAGTTCATGTCAAATGCATACAGGTTCAATTGGTTTGTACCTGTAAATTGCATTTGGGATTACTAATGATTACAGATCTTTTAATTTAGGAGAAACTGTAGAACTAACTACTGAAAATTATCATGTGCAGAATCCAATTTTAACCAAAAAAAGAACATACCAATATGACAAGCCAAGCCAACATCTGCACTTGACAGGTTGAAATATGGAAAAAGTATCTCTCTCTCTCACACACACACACACACAGACACAATAATCTTCTGGTGTTTCCCACTGCCAGATGATCAATATCTTTTCACAATCCAAGTGCTGCACACTGCAGCATAAATACACAAATAATAATCACATGTTAAATTTTAACAGATCTGGAGGGAGCAGAAATGAGAAACAATGGACTAGATATTCTGAGGAGTAGCATTCACAGTCAGGTCATGGTCAGTTAAGCCAGGGGAGATTTGTTTACCCTCAGAATGTTCAAGCCATAGGCACGGAAAGAGTCAGCTTTGGGTGTTGAGTCGAGTGAGGTGTTAGATCCAGCACTGTTGTGTGGATGGACAGGAGAAGTCATTCAACAGGGTGCCTGTTCGATAGAGTTGTGGAGGTTGTCAGGTGTCTTTGTTTGTAAGGGGTCATGGGGAGCTGTAGTTGTGAGATGGAGGGTGTTCAGATTAATAGATTACATTTACATTCAGTAAAGAGCATAACAACTGGTTATAAAATTAAGGTTACCAGTTTCCAAAAAAAAAGACAGATTCCTTTCCTGCCATTAGGCATTAAGTAAGAGTCTATAATCTTATTAATTAAAATCATCTTGGAATATGGGAAAAGTTTCTTATATCGAACCTAATATGCTTGATTTGACATCCTCATTAATTAAGGTTACCTAACTGATACGTTATCAGAATTGGTCAATTTAAAGTTATGATTTTTTCATAAATCTGCAGAAACATAAGATTCCACAAGAACAGGGATAGGCCATTTGGCACCTCAAGTCTATTCTGTAGTTTAATTAGATCATGACTGAGCTGTACCTCAAATCTATTCATCTTTGAGCCAAATCTCCAGATAATTTTGCCTCATGAAAGAATAGAAATTTTCAATTAGACCAGGCTTTATTTTTGTGTGATACCTGATTTCATTCTGCGATCTGGCTTTAATTTTGCATTTGGGTTTTAGCCTCACTTGAAGAGAAAATCAGTCCTGATGTATAACAGGTAGCCACTCCATTACTGTCCATCTTGCACCTCTGCCAAATTTAAATGTTCAATCCACTGTCTACTTCTGCTCCTATTTCAATTGTTCATATGTTTGTATGATAATTCTCGACTCTGAATTGAAAGATAATAATTGAAGAACATTGCAAGCTCAAAGTTGGATTTAGCCCAGAAACTGGTGCATTTTGATGTCTATTGATCAATTAAATGAGAAAATGACCTTCTCTGTGCTCTTACGTAGCACTATTTTTGTTTTTTAAAAGTCAACCTGTTCATGGTGAGCCAAAGTGCCTGCTTCCATGCTGCATGACTCCATGATACATGTTTATGCCAGTTGCAACTTAAACCTGAACCTTATTTTCTGGGGGCAGGGGGAACTATAATCATAACCAACACATAAATGAACTAGTTACTTTAGCATACAAGTTGTCTCTACTTTACTTTCAGGATATGAATGGCCAAATTAAATTAAATATGCAAAATAATTGTCCAATGTGACAACGTAATCACAATGCAAGTTAAAATAAGCAAATGCTCTATTCCTGAACATTTTTGTAGTCAGTTATCTTTGATCAGAAACATATATGACTTTTTAAACATGATTAAACAGTTTAAAACTACCATTTTAAATAGTTGTTTTAAGTATAACTTAATATTATTGCCCTGATGTACTTATTAATGAAATTATGAAGTTGTAATAATAACATTAGTTAGAAAGACAGAAGCAATAGACTTTATTACAAAAGTATACTCAAATCTTCAGGAACAGAATTTTACATTGTTAACTTACTAGTCATTCAGAAAAAAGGGAACTTTTGGAACAAGTTGTGATGGTTGTGAGTTAACAGTAGGACATATAATTTACCAAGGACTTCAGAAGGCTGTTTTGACAGACAAGGAGGGCTTTGAAAGCTGAATGCCTGATCAATAACAGTCCAGGAGCATCTGTTGATTGAAAAGATATGGAGTGAAATCCAAACTTTGTCAGCTTTCTCCATTCTGTTTTCATTTATTACATTCCTGAATTAGAGATTGCAGGATTATAATTGGATCAATCGGCTGTTCAACATCAACAGCACTGGTTTGATGTGAAATCTGATAAAGTGTTAGATTGACAATTTAGTCAAATCTAGCTCCTGGAGCTTTCAACCCCACAGATACTTATCTTGCATTGTTTATCCAAAGTGGAGTCAATGGAAATTACTTTTTAATTTGATTAAATGTTACCAATCTGATGCCATTATTGATGGCGACATGAGCCATTTTCCAGGACAGAATCATCACATTGCTATGCCTACCCTTAAAAATCAACCAATTCATATCAGAACAAGGCAAATTTAACCCTTTTGTATTGTATCTGTTACAGTATTCAAGAGTGACCCCAGCACTAGCTTTTCCAGATGGCACTTAAGGCATTATTTGTGACCTCCAGTATTTACCTAATTACAGACTTTGGATCTTAAAATTTAATTACATGGACAAACAAAACACACAGCGGTATCGTGAGATCACATTGGTATCCAATGATCCCTATAGACTCAACTTCGGATCAAACAGTGGTTCCAGTGTTAACAATAGGCCAATGCTTGAAAATATCCCTAGGTCATATGTATACAAATTCTGTTGCCCTCAGGGAGAGGAGTTAGAAGAATCGTACTAGTGGTGACTGGTGCATACAGTTTATATTGCAAATAATTGAGGATGCTGCATATGCATGTCAAACAGTATTTTTGAGTGTGACATTATGATTCTGAAGTTGGTTTTCCTGCATATTCTACCTCTAGCCATCAGTCAGTCACTGCCTCTGACTGGTGAAGCATAATTCCATCAAGATGCATTGGACATTAAGGGAATTTCTAAAATTTAATATTATGAAAAGGTAGATGCCCTTGATCGTTCTTATCCCATATTTACAACTTAACAGCTGAGAAATACAGCCTGTACATTATTGAAGTATATGTTGTTCTGCTATAACGTGCATTTTATTAATGCGAATTCATTATAATGCGATTGATGAATTGGGGACAATGCTTACATAGCGTGAACCTTTAGAGTGTGCAATGGCTATAACACAATTCTGGCCCCATTAGTTTAAATGGTGCTGCTATTACATGATTTTCTAATAACACAGGATTGCACGAGAACAGAACTAACATGTTGTAGTAGAACTGACTGTATGGTGAGCGTCTGAGCAGCTGAGAGTGAAGTGCATTTCACAGTGTGACTTAGGTCTACTAAATAAGCAATTCACTCTTAGATACTGGTCATATATGATAATTAGTACCTTACTCTCAAGTTTAAAGTTGGATCATATTGAAGATCAGATTAAATCCATTTGAAATGCATTGTCAAGTTGCTTGCTAGCTTTTGTCAAATTCTATTTAAAGTGTTTTCATTTGTGAGCTGGTTATTTGTATCTTTTTCCATCTGGTTCATATCTTTAGATGATACAAGTACAATATTTTACTGATTGTATTAAATGTCATAACTAGTAATGCAAACAAAATATGGAATTTCTCTCCGCAGAGACTAGTGATACTGTCATGTTTACTCAGTTAAAAATCAGAGCTGAGAATGTGTTGCTGGAAAAGCACAGCAGGTCAGGCAGCATCCAAGGAACAGGAGAATTGACGTTTTGGGCATGAGCCCTTCTTCAGGAATGAGGAAAGTGTGTCCAGCAGGCTAAGATAAAAGGTAGGGAGGAGGGACTTGGGGGGAGGGGCGTTGGAAATGTGATAGGTGGAAGGAGGTCAAGGTACCCCTCCCCCAAGTCCCTCCTCCCTACCTTTTATCTTAGCCTGCTGGACACACTTTCCTCATTCCTGAAGAAGGGCTCATGCCCGAAACGTCGATTCTCCTGTTCCTTGGATGCTGCATGACCTGCTGTGCTTTTCCAGCAACACATTTTCAGCTCTGATCTCCAGCATCTGCAGTCCTCACTTTTTCCTCAGTTAAAAATCACACAATACCAGGTTTTAGTCCAACAGGTTTATTTGGAAGTACTAGCTTTCAGAGCGCTACGCCTTCATTAGGTGGTTACCCTGATGAAGGAGCAGTGCTCCGAAAGCTAGTGCTTCCAAATAAACCTATTGGACTATAACCTGGTGTTGGGTGATGTTTAGCTTTATACATCCCAGTCCAGTACAGGCACCTCCAAATCATCATGTTTACTAGTTTCTCTTTGTGGAAATAGAAAGCTTACTATGAAGAAATTTATAGTGTTCCTATGATTTTAGGACTTAAAAGCAGTGACACACTTCTGAAATGCAGTCATTTTTCAGCAAGCAGTAAGCACTGAACAAATTCCCACAGCAGCAATCTCAATAGTAACTAGATAATCTGTCTTTGGAGATATTGATGAAAGATTATACATTGGTCATGACACCACTGTGCTTCTTCAAAATTGTGCCATAAAATCTCATGTCTATGTGAGAAGGTAGACAGAATCTCGGGCAAATATCTCTCTGAAAGAGAGCACCTCCTTTTAAACACTCCCTCAGTAACGCACAGAAGGTCAGTGCATTAGGTGCTGGTGCAGTACCTGAGCCTTAATCATTTGACACAGAAACAAGAGTGCTAGAAACTGAGTCAGAGCTACAAAATGTTCAAAGTTGACCGAACCATACAAAATAGTAGACCATACTGAATTATCCCAGGTACATCACGGATAATGGGAATAAAATTATAGTTTGTGATCATTAGCCATTTGCTTAATCTAAATGAATACAGCATATACAAGAATGATGTCTGCTCCCTGGGCTGCTGCTTTTAGTATTTCTAATAAATATTTGTACAGTTTTAGCAAAATGTCCAAATTAAAATAATTGCTATCATCCTATTTAGAAACACAAGCTAAAGTATGCAATATGCATATATTTTAAACTCAAAGGATTGCAGTATAAAATGGTATCAAGCTAATATTTAATCTCTTCTGCTTTTAGAAAACAAATTTTGTTGAGGTTAGAATCACAAAAAAACAACACTGTGTTGTCACAAATCTTGTAAATATGTGGTGATAGCACACATTTAACCAGGAACATTCATTTATTCTTCACCTGAAGGCAAGTTCTTAGCTTATTCAATGCTTCATACTGAGTTGTTTCCTATGCAGTTTTTATCAGTGGTATTTTACCATTGCCTTTCACACCGAGACACAGGAGAAGTAGGATGTTTCCAAGTCTATCTCATCTGGAATGGGAATTGAATACATGCTGCTGGCATAACTTTAAAAAATAATGCTTTAAAAATTAAAATTAAATTCAAATTTCTAGTTAGGAGCTGAAATTAATTGCATAGTGAGATGACACTTAACACCCTTGGCACACTCTTGTCAAATTACAGCTCTTCTAGCAAACAGTCCACATTTGCTTTCAGCTTTCAATGAGTTCTTGTATCCCATTTTGTCAAGTTAAAAGTCAAGTGACTAACTCTAGTCATTTTCCTAAGTTTTTGGAGAGTTGCATGAATACACTGCCAGCAATAAAGCCCGCTCTGATGATGGTTCCTCCACATGGTCATGACAGAACTAAGCTGCAAAAACCCTTAAAAGGCAGCAGGATGCACTTCTTCAACTAGTAACTTTCTCCCTCCTTCATTCAACTGCAGGAGCCAGCAAGTCAGAGTCAAACAGCCTCTTCTCTGTTAATCACAGAGAACTTTAGTTATCTATCTGTAATATTCACTGATTTGAAGGGAAACCTGATCTCAAATATAGCTTCCTCTGCCCTTTTTCCCATGACAATGTGAAACATATTAACCTTGTATCTGGGTAGATCCATTCTTACAACTCTTCAGGAATTCAATCTGAGTTTTTGTTAGATTTTTAACAATCAAACCACCCATGATTGCTATCAGGCAGATATGATGCCCTTCATTTATCCTAAATTTAAAAATACTGTCCCAAAACATAATGATCTTCACAGTTGTAATTTTGACATTTCACTACTTTTTATAAGCAGGGAGGTCCAGACCTTCATTACATTTCTGTAAACGAAAGCTAACTATAATTTTAAAGTTAAAAATCACACAACACCAGGTTACAGTCCAACAGGTTTAATTGGAAGCACACTAGCTTTTGGAGTGAAGCTCCTTCATCAGATGACAATCACCTGATGAAGGAGCATTGCTCCGAAAGCTAGTGTGCTTCCAAATAAACCTGTTGGACTATAATCTGGTGTTGTGTGATTTTTAACTTTGTACACCCCAGTCCAACACCAGCATCTCCAAAGTATAATTTTAAAGTTAGGCCCCATGTGTTAGATCCATTTCCTCGAAGAAGAAACAAATTTTATTTACCTATCAGCTTTAATCCTCTCAATTAGATTCTCCTTTAATCTTCTATTCTCTAAAACTTGTAAGTTGAGTTATGATTTGGAGATGCCAGTGCTGGACTGGGGTGTACAAAGTTAAAAAGTGCACAACACCAGGTTATAGTCCAACAGGTTTATTTGGAAGGACTAGCTTTTGGAACACTCTCCTTCATCAGGTGGTTTGTGTACCTTGTCCTCATAATTAAGCCATTTCAGCCCTGTATCATTCTGATGTATCGGTGCTGCATATCTTCTAAAGCCATTATACCCTTCCTGAGGTGTGGCTCTGAAAACAAAACATAGTGCTCCAGATGCCGGTGAACCAGAACTTGAACCTGCAACATTTTCACTGATTTATATTTGAGATAAGAGCTAACATTCCATTAGTCCAATTACCACTTTTGTACCACTTCACTGTACACCAATACCATTTTGAGTACAAAAGTCTAAGGAATCATTAAACATATTTAACAATTACAGACAGTTGCTTTAATTATATTTTAAAAAGCCTGCGTCTTCAAAGCAAAATACAAGAGCTACCCATGAAGCAAAATCAACAAGATTTATATCATGCCAAAAGATAAAATTTCCTATATTTCTCTATTATTTGTTGACAGGTATGATGTGTTTGCTTACAACATACATGTGCTAGCCTGTCTTCCAATCTTGAATAAACAAGACCATTATTGTTGATTTATGCTTTGAAGTTGATAAGTAATCTATTTTGGACTGAACTTGTGATCTGATCTCTTCAACTGTGTTAGTGGTGAGCATTCTGTCTGATCTGAATGACTAGTCAGAAGGCACTGTACATGTCTCCAAAGACGCATTACCTCCCACTATTCTGTTCTTCGGATGGCAGCATCTGTAGCTGGTGGAAACATTGCTACTACCACGTAAAAACACTATTTCCTGTTGAACAGCTTTGTTCCATGAATGCTCAATAAATTGGAAACATCTGGCAATCATTCCATAATTTTGCACATTTTTATTTGCTTGCCATGAGGTGAAACAGAGGCAATATTAATAGCAATTCAGCTCTGATAAAGAGTCATCTAGACTCAAAATATTAGCTTGGTCTCTCTCATGGATGCTGCCTGACCCGGTGTGATCTCCAGCATTTGTTGTTTTCAGTAAAGATTCCAGCACCTTCAGTAATTTGTTCGTACATTAATAGGATGAGTATTGGCATATACGTTCAATAACAGAAGTTATTTGTATGTAGCCAAGGCAGCAGTACAGTAGCTATGGAATCTGCCAGGGCTACAGGCAACAACAGGAAGATCGAAATCCTTTGTAGAAAAACAAATGGATTGCTATCTATAACTAATGTACACCCATTACATCCTCATAAATGTTGTCCTGGCTACTAATTTAAATGAATATGGCAGGTTAACTTTAGTGTTGAGTGGCTGCATTTTGGAACAGGGAGTGAAAAATCATGTGAGACTACCCTATTCTAGTTCAAGCCAATCAATGCCTCCTGAAGTGATTGAGTTGGGTGCATTTTGCATGGACCAGGTTCTAGACCCCATTTTAAAAGTGATTAAGACATTGAAAAGACTCAGGTATCTTACAACATTGCAGAGATTGGGCTCTAAACTTTTGAAAAACTGGACTGGAGGCGTCAGTAAATTTGGGATGACACTCCTGTCAGTAGGCTAGCACTTTTATCCTCTCATCTCTTACTTCACATTAGTTATTTTTTCCTTTCTTGGATCCACCTTCTTCCCTCGTACAGCTTATACTGGAACCTTCCACATCCTCAGTTTATGAAACCATTCTTCTCCCTCTCTGTCTGCAACTTTTCAGATTGACAAGCCGAACTGGTTGTTACAATTATTTTCACTCAGAAGCAAACAGCAGAAAATTCTGATTTATAATTAAATTTATTCAGTGCAAGTTTAGGAAAAACCACGAATGCTCAATGACTGGAAAAACACACAAAATATTGGAAATGCAAACCAAGTCTGCCAACATCTGAATGGAGGAAAATCTGATGGATAATCTAGTTGTTTTTTTGCTTTCTCCTCATAAAACTGAATTGTGTTTTCAAATGATGTAAACTGATGAAAATGTCAATTTTTCCAAATTCATTCTTTTTTATTCATTCATGGCAAGTAGGTGTTACTGGATGAGCCAATATTTGGTATGGGGTGTGTGGTGGGGGAATGGGGGGTGGTGCCCATGGATATACATGTTACAAATCTTATGATCTTTTACAACAACAAAGGGCAACTGCAAAATTACAACTATTAAGTCACCTCCTTGCTGAACATTGTGGTCAAGGTATCTGCCCACATTGTCATTGTCAAGAAGCAGATCTTGGTTGAATTAAACCTATATCTGGTCGGCATGGATGGGTTGGCCCAAAGGGTCTGTTTCCATGCTGTAAATCTCTATGACTCTATCTATTCTCATGTGGTTTCAGAACTACAATTTACAACATATGCTAGTTGGGAGAAAAGGCTGAATAGTTTTCACTTTCATTGTCTCAAACAGAACTTTGACATCTCTTAACATCACAAGGTGAGCCCAGTTCAAAGATTTCGGATTACGTAAGTCCATCATGCATCTTCATAGTTAAGCCAGTGACAGTTATATTGACTCAGTCACATTCATCAGATTGATGACAATCCTAGACCCAAAAAAACCTTCTGTACTGTAAATTCATCTCTTGGTCACAGCCTTTGGGACATGCATAGCTAAATTACAGGACACCTGCAAGTGACTTGTCATTATGGTGATGTTGCCATTGACAACTGGACGAAAGTCTCTGACTTCTTGAGGCTGAATGTTTGGAAGGGCATGGAAAGTAGTGAGTAGAAATGACAATCTCAGTTGGCCAAGAAGAGAGTCAAAAGAAAACAAAGGCCAGTCAATCTGAACCTTCCTAGCCCACTATCGTCATCCACAACAAATGCAATGGAGTCTAACATGCCAGGAGAAAGTGAGGTCTGCAGATGCTGGAGATCAGAGCTGAAAATGTGTTGCTGAAAAAGCGCAGCAGGTCAGGCAGCATCCAGGGAACAGAAGAATCGACGTTTCGGGCATAAGCCCTTCTTCAGGAACCTGGTCCATGCAAAATGCACCCAACTCAAGCACTTCAGGAGGCATTGATTGGCTTGAGCTAGAATAGGGTAGCCTCACATGATTTTTCACTCCCTGTTCCAAGATGCAGCCACTCAACACTAAAGTTAACCTGCCATATTCATTTAAATTAGTAGCCAGGACAACATTTATGAGGATGTAATGGGTGTACATTAGTTATAGATAGCAATCCATTTGTTTTTCCACAAAGGATTCCTGAAGAAGTGCTTATGCCCGAAACGTCGATTCTCCTGTTCCCTGGATGATGCCTGACCTGCTGCGCTTTTCCAGCAACACATTTTCAGTCTAACATGCCAGCCTGGGGCTCCTGAGCCCCACTGACCATTTGTACTATACTGCCCAAATTTTAAGTAGCTTACACTTTTTTTTAGATCAAGCCATGCCACAAGGTTTGCTGGAAACATCCAAGATTGACACAAAGGCATCAGCTGGACCTGTTCATCACCAGATGTGACACTTTCAACGTCATTCTCAACACACAAAGCTTCCACAGTGCATTGGTTAACACTGAGTTGACCATCATGGTGCAAATCAGTATCTTGCACCACAGAATAAAAAAAGGCAGAAAAACAGCACGTTACGCTAAATCTTTACAAGATACTAATTAGGCCAATGTTGGAGTATTGTAGCCAGTTATGGGCTGCTAACTTAATGAACATGTCAACACGTGACATTGAATGTTGAGGAGATTTGCTAGATTTGTACCAGGTTTGTGAAAAGGTGAGGCAAACTCATTTTTTTTCCTCCTTCTTGGAGAGAGGGCTGAGGGAAGATGAGAGGGAGATGTTCAAAACTATTAAGTATTTTGACTGAATAAATAAGTAAGAAAGATAAGATGACTAGTATTTA
Source organism: Chiloscyllium plagiosum (assembly GCF_004010195.1). Taxonomy (NCBI): domain Eukaryota; kingdom Metazoa; phylum Chordata; class Chondrichthyes; order Orectolobiformes; family Hemiscylliidae; genus Chiloscyllium; species Chiloscyllium plagiosum. The sequence goes on along the minus strand of NC_057722.1, from coordinate 41,515,151 downwards.
AGTAGCACTTTTCATCTCAAAGCACTTTGCAACCAGTTAAGTACTTTTGAAGTGTTGTTGTGATGTAGGAAATGGAGAAACTATTCTACCAACAGAAGGGCTTGTAATCACTGGACACAGAAATCAAAAGAGGATCAGAGGCAACCTGAGGACGTAACAGATTATGCAATGAGTTTGATAATGTGGCATGAAGTATCTGAAATGACAGTCGAACCAGCTTTCATAATAACTTTCAAAATGGTATTAATTAAAGAGCTGAACAGAAACAATTTGCCATTCCGTTCAGAGTTAGTACAGGCTGTGACTAATTGTAAAGCTCTTTGAAAGAGTGGGCATAGGTCCACTTGATAAAATGGTGCCTTCATATAATTTTGTTCTGTGACTATTATTCAAATAAGCTCATTTTGGATTGATGACTTTTAAATTTTGCTGTAGTCACATCCTCTCCATGTGTTTGGAAACAACCAGATTGACATTTTCTAAATGATGATCTGCTACAAATCTAGGTTGTATTATCTGTGACTTGTTTCTAGGCAACAGAGGATGTTAGAACAGTGACATCAAACCACTACGCTACCAACCTTCAATGATTAGTAGCTTGTTGTGAATCTAGACAGTACTGATTGTGTTGTGCAAGGTACTTATACAACTCTTAGGTGAAATAGAATATCATTTACAAAAAAGACAATGAGAGATTAAATGAAGTTACCAACTTTTCAGAATAACTTCTGCAATGTTCCAACTACTACTGGAAGTGATCAAAAATTGAAAGGGTTCGAACAACCTTTGAAGGTTACAAGCTACATATGACCTCTTTATACATGACAAGCTTTATTCCATTAACTTTATTTAGATGTTCCAATGAAACACTGAGTATTGCTGAAAAAAGACACATTTTATTGATTTTTTTGTCTTGTACTCATCCGGACTATTTTCAAGAAATACAAATGCAAAATCATTATTTATACCAAAAGGGACAAGAGTGTGCAATAGTTGGCAAGTGGGCATCTAACTGGTAGAGGTATTGCCATGGAAAATAAGCCAGTTAATAAAAACAGACAGTTAACTGACAAGTTTTGTTCAAGTTTTGATCAATGCAAGAATATTCTGATTGATCATTGCATTGCCCAAGAATGAGCTGGCAAATACCACTTATCAGACTAGCTACATTGAAATAGACAGAGTGTATATACACGTTGCTTTTGTATATAAAAACAAGATTTTGTGTATTGATCATTAGCTTCCAGTACACACATTTGTTGAACTTGTGAACTCAGCATTTTGCATTGGGTTCAGTTCAGTTTTAACAATACAATGTATGTCCAAATATATGGTGTTGCCATAGGATCCACATTAGACCCAACTCTTGCAGACATCTTTCTTGGGTTCCTTGAGAAACATGTCTTTAATGGAATGAAACCTAACCGCCAACACCTTACAAATTTCTGATATGTAGATGATAGGTTTGCTGTTCTTGAATCCTCAGCTGAATATATGAAGTTCCTTAATGGGTTGCATTCGATGCTCAAATTAATCTTAAGATTGGAGCAGTCAAATGAGCTCACTTCCGAACATGTCCTACTTGGAGAATCACCCAGAGGGTTTCAAGTACTGTTACTATAAACTGACCTTCACTGGTCAATATACACATTAGGATTCTTATAGTTCCACACAATATAAGGTTGGTCTAATCAGCAACCTTGTAAGTAAGGCCTGAGCCATTTGTTTGTCACACAATCTTGATATTAAAAACAGGGAACATCAAAGCCATCCTGTGGGATACTGGCTCCCCTGATCAGATCATTTCTCACTGTATATTGAACAAACAGATGAAAAGCCCTAAGTGATCATTCTTGATCCTGAAAGTTCGCATCTACTTCATATTTCTCAGATACCTCAAAAGTTTGAGGAACAGGTTAAGCCAAGTGTCATGCTGCTATTATGCAGTAGTCATAGGAATCGTATACACCACTTATAGGATGTCTTTTCCCAGTCCAAAAAGATGTATGAACTAGGATATGTTTTTGGCTGTTCACAACATACAAGGTGCTGACTGCATCCAACAGTCCAATTGTGCTTTAGAAATTCCCAAAACAGTGGCCAATATTAGATATGATTCTACAACAGGACAGTATTTGCTACATAATACTAACGATGCGTGGAATTATGCTGAGAAGTAATTTACAAATGTCATCAATCTCACTGTGTGGTCAATTTTGTGTCCTTTGCAGACAGAAGGGACATGTACACAAAATGCATCTGTTTTACTACAACAAAATGGTTAATGGCCATTGGCTTGTTCATTTCTAGAGCAATATTTTGATCAGAGTGAACTTGTCTTGCTTAGAATTTAAACAAAACTTGACAGTTAACTGTCAGCCATCATTAACTGATCCATGGTAATACAGCCACCAATCAAAACCGACTTGCCAACCATTCAGCAATCCCTTCTCTTACAGTATAAATATTGTTTTCCATCTACTTTGAATTCTTGCAAATTGTGCTGATGAGTGCAAGAGAAAAAGTGGCAACAATATGTTCCTTTTTCAGCAAAGCATTGAAGTTGCATTAAGATTATGCATTCAAATATTTTGTTCATTTATAGAATATTGAAATCAAGCAATTGGTACAGTTGACCTTACTTTAAAATTAATTTTCTTGAGGCTTGTGGTTGTTTGAAAACATGTAATACTAATTGTGTTAGCTGTAACAACCACTTATTTCCTCATTAGTACTGGCCAAAGATGTTAAGACACGCTTGCGGTTTTAATTTATAAATGTTTACATTGCTTATCAGCAAGTTAATTATGTATGTTGTTGATATTTGGGTCACAGAATTTGTCATTTAGAATTTGTCATTTTCACAAACCAATCCTAAAATAAACAAATTGACTCTGATATAATATTGTTTATACATAACACATAACATCAAGTTACAGTTAACATTAGATGTGATTCTAGTGAGGCAAATAGTGTTTGACATTTTCAAGGTAACAATGTAACCTCATTACTCATCTTAAATTAAGGTTTTTTTAAAAAAAATAATGAATTAGACATGGGTGTTGTTGGCTGGGCCCACACTTATTGTTTATCCTTAATTGCCTAGTGGGTAGTTAAAAGTCAATCACATTGCTGTGTGTCTGGACTCATATGTAGGCCAGACCAGGTGGGGACTGGAGACTGTCTTCCCTAGAGGACATGGGTGACTAGATTTTTTTCTTGCAATTGTTTATTCATCATTAGGCTAGTTTTTTAATTCCAGATTATTTTTGCCCGAAACATCGATTTTCCTGCTCCTCAGATGCTGCCTGACCTGCTGTGCTTTTCCAGCGCCACTCTAATCTAGACTCTGATTTCCAGCATCTGCAATTCTCACTTTTGCCCTATCTTGAGATACAAACCCCCGTCCCCAGAACACTAGTTTGGGGTTCAGGATTACTAATACAGTTACAATTGACTGATTGATTCCCTTTGTATATCAACATTAAAATATAAAATCAGAAATAAAGATAAAAGATTGCTTAAACTTTTGTCTTCATGCAGATCTTAAATGTATACACTGAGGTCATGAAAGTAAGTCTCAATTATAACCATAAATAATCACATCCTGTAAATACTTGGGCAAACCATTGTGTTTAAATATCTGAAAACCTAGATGGGATTGAGATTCAGATGGGATCTTGCACATAGTGGTGTTTTAATTATATTGCTATTCTTGTCCTCTGCATTGCAGGTCTTTGAGCTGGAAGATTGTGTAAAAGTAAGATTGAAAAATTGTGGGTATACATTGTGTCGACATGACATACCACAACGAGTGTGTATTGGGGGTATAGAGGATGCAAATTGCTCCACATTTTGCTCTTAGCAGAAAGAAATTGCTTAATTTGCCTGCAATTGAAATAAGACATATTTTACAGGTTGTCAGCCTTTCAGTGTCCATTTCATTGTCCTCGACAGGGGAGCCTTGGCATCTGTGAACAGGATATGCAAAACCAAGGATCTTCAAAAAGCAAGTATCATTACAGAGAGGATGGAAGTTCATTTTCCAAGGTGATTCAAAATGGGTGTTATTGTGATCATTGTGTGTTAAATATCAGTCATTATTGAGCAGCTATTCTGTTTCTGTCACCAGCATAATAAATGTTCACCTGACAGAATCTAAACAACTTGGTACAAGAAAAAGACACATAAATTATATTTGAATCAAACTAAAAGTGTGGATGCACAAATTGTGTTGAGATAATAGAAACAGAGACAATAAAAGAGTCGATTTTGTTTAATATTTCCTTTTTCTACTGGCTTCCATATACTGCAAAAATATGCAGTTGATAATTATTGGAACATTTTACCACCCACTCAAGAAAGCAGGGATAGACTACCAACTTAGTGGTTCCGCAGGATTGAGTATGACAACAGTTCCCAAAAATAAAATCAGGCTTAAAACCCTCATCAAAGTTGCACCATTGGAAGGGACACCAAAAGCATGAGAAGTCTTCTGGAAGTTGATCAGTTATCGTCACTATTGTGCTTCAGGGAAAGAAATCTGCCATCCTCACCTGGTCTGGCCTACATGTGACTCCAGAGCCATAGTAATGTGGTTGATTTTCAACTGCCCTCTGAAATAGCCTAGCAGGCTATTCAGTTGCATCAATCGCTGCAAAGTCTCAACAAAGAAATGAAACCAGCTGGACCACCTGGCATCAACCCAGGTACCCGAAAAGACAAAAGTGGAAACAAGAGCTGAAAATGTGTTGCTGGAAAAGCGCAGCAGGTCAGGCAGCATCCAGGGAACAGGAGAATCGACGTTTCGGGCATAAGCCCTTCTTCAGGAATGACGAACGTTTGTCCAGCAGGCTAAGATATAGGGTAGGGAGGAGGGACTTGGGGGAGGGGCGTCGGAAATGTGATAGGTGGAAAGAGGTCAAGGTGAGGGTGATAGGTCAGACTGGGGTGGGGGCGGAGAGGTCGGGAAGAAGATTGCAGGTTAGGAAGGCGGTGCTGAATTCGATGGATTTGACAGTTTCCTCATTTCACCAGTTTCCTCATTTCCCCTCCCCCCACCTTCTCAGTCTAATCCATTGAATTCAGCACCGCCTTCCTAACCTGCAATCTTCTTCCCGACCTCCCCGCCCCCACCCCAGTCTGACCTATCACCCTCACCGTGACCTCTTTCCACCTACCACATTTCCGACGCCCCTCCCCCAAGTCCAGGGCGGAGGAGCGGGAAGTGGGGGAGATGCGGTGGAGGGCATCGTCGACAACGTCGGGGGGGAAATTGCGGTCCTTGAAGAAGGAGGCCATCTGGGTGGTGCGTTTTTGGAACTGGTCCTCCTGGGAGCAGATGCGGCGGAGTCGAAGGAATTGGGAGAATGGGATGGCGTTTTTACAGGGGGCAGGATGGGAGGAGGTGTTCTGTGACCTGCTGCGTTTTCCAGCAACACATTTTCAGCTCTGATCTCCAGCATCTGCATGACCTGCTGCGCTTTTTCAGCAACACATTTTCAGCTCTGATCTCCAGCATCTGCAGACCTCACTTTCTTCCCAAAAGTGGAAACAACTCTGTCAACCCTGCAAAGTCCTCCTTATTAAAATCTGAGGTAGTGCCAAAATTGGGACAGTTATCTCACAGACTTGTTAAGCAACAGCCTGACAAAGTCATACTCATGGATTAAAAGTACCAGACACCACTATCATCATCTCTGGCTAAGTCCTGTCCCACCAGCAGATCCAACAGGTGGCAGAGTGGCATATATTCAGGAGGGAGTTGCCCTGGGAATTTTCAACATTGATGCCAATTCCCATGAAGACTCATGGCTTCAAGGTTAATCATTTGGCAAAGAAACCCCCTGCTGATTATTATGTGCTGACCACCCTTGGCTAATGAATAAGTGCTCTTCCATGTTGAACAACACTTGGAGAAAGCTGTCAGGATTGCAAGAGTGCAAAACATACTTTAGGTGGGGATTTTAACATCCACAGCTAAGAATGGCTCTGCAGCAGCACCACTGACTGAACTGGTGAGGTCCTAAAAGACAAGTAGCTAGACTGGATCTGCATCAGTTGGTGATGAAACCAACAAGAGTGAAAAACATACTTCACTTCTGTGGTGATTGTAACAAGGTCAGCCAGGTGGACCTTGTGAATTATAAGTTTCCTGATTGGGGCTGTTAATCTGGTCCAATCAGGGAGCCCTGGCTGACAGATATAAACAGGAGTGCACTTTGTGTCTTTCACTGTGTCTCCCACCTGCACACACACACCATGGGTGCTGGGGATAAAATAAGCACTACCGCAGCTAGGTGGTAGTGTAATAAAAAAGAAAAAAAATATATAAACAGGAGTGCACTTTGTGTCTTTCACTGTGTCTCCCACCTGCACACCCACACCATGGGTGCTGGGGATAAAATAAGCACTACCGCACTTAGGTGGTAGTGTGGGGGTTAAAAAGAAAAAAAAAATAAACAGGGGTTTTCACTGTGTCTCAAAAAAAAACCGGAAAAGAAAAGAAGATAAACAGGAGTGTCAGAGGTTCTGCTCACTCTGAGATCTGGCCCTGAGGGAGCCAGACGAGTGGTCAAGGGCTCTCCACATGTAAATAAAGGGTGACTTACTGACGGCACACTGTCCTCTGTAGAGTTATTGTGACCCCATCCTTTGTTTCTTAATTCCCGATTTTTAAAAAAAAAATTAAGTTCCTCCATCTGTCATGGCTGGATTCAAACCCACATCCCCAGAATATTAGCTAATTTTCTGGATTAATAGTCCAGCAATGATACCATCAGGCGATCGCCTCCCCATCATAAAGGTGGTTACATTCCACAGTCAGCTTCATTGAAAGGTAAAAACAATGACTGCAGATGCTGGAAACCAGACTCTAGATTAGAGTGGTGCTGGAAAAGCACAGCAGGTCAGGCAGCATCCGAGGAGCACTGCTGCCTGAACTGCTGTGCTTTTCCAGCACCACTCTAATCTAGCTTCATTGGAAGGCTGAGTGGGAAGCAAGACACCACTGAAATTGGTCAACTGCAGTTTTCAATCTCACAAATACTAGACCTTTTTGGAAATGACATTCTATATTTGTATAATCAGTTTTTCAGGGCAGAATTCTTTTTAAATAATTCTAAATTTCTGTGCTATTGAAAACACACACACTTCTAAATGGAACAGACCAAACTTATTGTATGTAACCAATGGACAAGTGTAAAACATTTACACCATCACAATAATTTTAGTGTTAAGCTTATTGGCAAAACCTATAACAATGCACCCTATGAAAGAACAGGGTATTAAAGCCATCAGCTTCTGATTTCAATGTTGAACTGCACATGTGCTGACTCCAGATATAGCCATCAGATTTTCATTTCAATAAAGGTGAGTACTGATAGCCTCATCATTATCATCATACCAAAATCTGAACAATCAAGTTCAGTGGCAGAGCTGTCAAATAGTTGACCTGCTGTGTTGTGAATGGCATGAAGCATTTTTATGTATTGAAATGGCATCAGCCATCCAGGAAACCACTGTTCAAACCATCACACAGCTGATTTAAGCCTTGGGGATAGTGAAGAGGCATTCTTTCTGGTGGTGAGCCTTTCACCCACACTGCACTTTCAGCAGATATTCTTTGTGAAACTTCAAGTCAATAGCAATTTCCAAGATGTTAGTCATAGGGGACGCAGCAGTAGTAGCGCTTCTGAAGGCCATTGGAGAATTGGCTGGGTATTTTCCTGTACAAGATGGTCATTGTCTGTCATCAGAGTGTCAAAGTCTCAATTTTGATATTTATTGTGAGTATTTCTACACTCAATACTAATGTAAAGATTTTGTTTTCACAGCTTGAGGAAGATTTTGAATATTTGGTGCACTGAGCAGAATGTGGTTGTGTCAATAGCACATGGGATACCTGAAAGTGTAGTATTCTTTCTGTATTGGGGAGATTCAAGTCCATAGTGCGTCTATTCTCTGTGTAGACGTCAGACTGACTACTAAGCTTGGCTTCCAATCAGACAGGGCACACTCTGACAAGTCTCTTGGCAAGAAGGGGTTAGGCCCAAGCAGAAGTCAGGATCAATTTCCACTGGATCTGATCACTGGCCCCAAGTTGGAATTCTAATCCTTGAGCCGGTGATGGGAAGGGGGAGTGAAATCCCTAAGTGAGCAGGATGGAGGCAAGTGTATGAAGGTAGGCAAACTTGAGGGTTGGGAGGAACCTCTCCTTCCCCTGCCCAACATTCAGTGCATCCCAAGCTCTCATCATTTTGCTGCAGCTACCAGATTTGCTGAGGCCTGGAAAGTCACACTGGGAACAGAAAAACCTACAGATTAGTTTTTGAACCTCATTACAATATTTAAAATGCCAACTCTCCCCCTGTTAGCAGGATGGCGGTCAGTCTGTGCTGCAATCGTGAAATCTGAAAATTGGGCAGGTCCTGACACACTCATTCTCTTCCCCACCATTGCACACCCATTTTAAAAGCTCCCTCACAGTGACATTTATGGAACACTTTTGATTTTTATTCCATTAATTTCAGTGAAATGAAAATCAAGCTCATTCTCCAATGGGTGAGTGAAATGTCACACCAGATCTCAGCCCAGGTGGTAAACCTACCACGTTGTTCTAACAGAAGACTGTACAATGAATTATTCATGTCTATAAAAGAAGTAAAACTATGTAACTTAACCTACAAGAAGCTATGAGAAAAATGTAAATGGGGTAATCTGATAACAACTGCTACCGAAAATGAACCAATATTCTAGCCTTTCTGTTACATTTTTGAAAATGTCATAGGACAGAATTTCAGGTAAAAATATTAATCAATCTAAGGAAAGTTTTTTAATGACTAACACAAATATAACGATCTCCATCATATCTTTTAAAATTCAAAATTTCTCTAAATCATTTTAATATAATTAACTAAATTGGCAATGTTTCCATAAAATTTATTTTCTGCACCAAAAGCAAAGAAAAGCTATACGAAAATAGATGGCAGAAATTCTTAATTAATGTCTTTCAGATATCAGAATATATCGAGTTGTCATGATTATGCATACACTACTCCACTTGTTATGTTCACTGCATTTGACACAAGGGTAAGACCCCTCCTGCCAGAATTAGGTTTTAAATCCATTGCAATCTAATTAGCTGCTGGCACCTTATGGAGTTCATTAAATTATATTAGAAAGAACAGCTGATCCCAAAGTAGTGGTCAGAGATGTTAAATACCGTCATAAATTTTAAGTGGAGTTGGTCAGAGTACATTATTTAAATGGCAGGAATTTCCTTGGAGTTGTTTACGTTCCACTCCTCTAATTGCAATGAAAAAATGGCAGAAATGACCCTGTCTGAAGGTTGTTACAACCAGCAAGGTTATAGTGGCAAAGGTGAGCCAAGTTCAAGAAACTTTCTAATTTACAAGTTGTGATAAAGGCTTGCAGTTCCCACCATCTGCGTTCTTATCATTGAGTTTCAATGGTGTTGAATAAGAAAGGATTTTTAGGCCAGTAATTTTTCTGTAGGTTGTTTGAAAAAAGATATTCAAGACTGAAGCTGAGCTTGTCCATGCAGCTATCCTCTCAGATGAAGTTTACATTTTGCAAAAAGGAGAACGTTTTTGTGAGAAGGACTTACATTTGACCTTTTACAATGACAGGATGTTCTAAACCAATTGGGAGTCAATGAAGTACATAGAACATAGAAAATTACAGTGTGGTACAGGCCCTTCAGCCCTCGATGTTGCGCTGACCTATGGAACCAATCTGAAGTCCATCTAACCTACACTGTTCCATTCTTGTCCATATGCCTATCCAATGACCATTTAAATGCACTTAAAGTTGGTGAGTCTACTACTGTTGCAGCACTTTTAAGTTGAAATCGAATTTGCTATGAAAGAATGTAAGAGTGAAACCATGTTTTATAAGTTAATTGGCTGGAAATTCCTTGCTGAATTTTAAACAGTTGAGGTCACATTTCAATGTCTTGAAATCGTAATCAAAGATGGCTGAATATTTGCATCAGTGTACTTCTACATACATTGAAATAGAGAGAATCTGTCTTCAAAACCTCATTGGGAAATAATACCTTGAATGACATTAATATGGGTCACTCACTGTCCCATTGGCAAAGCATCCCAATAATCAATTGGATAGTGAACTGGGCAGGGACCAACTATCAGATGGAATCACTTGGACAATGTTTCCAGGTGTTTCCAATTGTGTGAGCCAGTTAAACTGAATTCACCAGTCATTACCACATTTGGTCACTAGATAGGTTGAACAGGATCATGAATCAAGCCAACTAATCTTTTGTATGTTTCAACATTGGTTTTCTATGTACAGTACTGTATTTTTCTTGAACAAATGAAATGCAGAGGTAGCAAGGCTCTGAGTTCTCTTTCTCTCTGTCTCTTATCTCTCTCTCTCTCTCTCTCTCTCTCAATACAAGTTGTAATTTTGGGCCCATGTCTTCTGTTATCACTGTACGAGTTCCAAAGATAGTGAGTAAAGAATCAACCCAGCAATTATTGTTTCAGGAAGATGAAATAAATCAATTATTAATATTTTTATTCCCTCTCTATCAAACTGCACAGAACCAATGTGTTCCGCTTGAAGACTGCCAAGTCACAACCTTCAAGAACCATACACCATTTAACTTTATTGCACTTAACGCTTCTTTATCTATTTTCCCATCCTGTAGTATATTTACATGTGTGCGAACTTTGTACGTATGTGTGCATATAAGTTGAAGTAGTTTTTATTATTTTCATTTGACCCAGACAAGGAGAATAAATACCATTCTCTTTTTAAGAACTCAAGGAAAGCTGACTTTGTGTGGCTCCTCCAGGTATAGCACGTAAGCAGTTAAACCTTCATTGAATTGGTAAGCATAGCTTTTATAAGGAAAATTGCATCAAAGTAGAAAAAGAGGAAAGCTATCCTATCTCTCCTCACCTGCTCGCAGCTTATAAAAGTATTCCCACAACTTTTAAATACTCTGATAAACCTGGTTCCAACATATCTGAAAGGTAACAGTTCAAAGAGATGTCAGCATCTGCAATGAAATAAAAGGAGCAAATTATACCAAACAATTATTGTCCACATGCATGAAAACTCTCAGCTGAGATGTCAGCATGTTACCTTGCATAGTGTACTTTTGAATTTGCACTTATTCTTTTTAAACTTCAATAAAACGTTGCAGACAGAGAAAAGAACCAGTGGTAAATTTAATTTGTTCAAACATAATGAAAGCAGAAAATGGCCTCTCAGAGAATTTTCCCTGGACGATAGAAGTATCATAGTAGGAGAATGTGAGGACTGCAGATGCTGGAGACCAGAGTTGAAAAGTATGGTGCTGGAAAAGCGCAGCAGGCCAGGCAGCATCCGAGGAGCAGGAGAATCGACGTTTCAGGCATAAGCCCTTCTTCAGGAATGAGGCTGGTGTGCCAAGTGGGCTGAGATAAATGGTGGGAGGGGGTAAAATTTGGAGGAGGGGCGCTGGGAATACGATAGGTGGAAGGAGGTGAGGGTGAGGGTGATAGGCCGGAGAGGGGGTGGGGGCGGAGAGGTCGCGAAGAAAATTGCAGGTCAAGAAGGCGGTGCTGAGTCTGAGGGTTGGGACTGAGAAAAGAT
>NC_057722.1:41502267-41503308 GCF_004010195.1 Chiloscyllium plagiosum | reverse complement strand
CCCCGAACTCCACCCCCACCCCCACCCCCACCCCCACCTTTTATCTCAGCCCACTTGGCACACCAGCCTCATTCGGGCTTATGCCCGAAACGTCGATTCTCCTGCTCCTCAGATGCTGCCTGGCCTGCTGCGCTTTTCCAGCACCACACTTTTCAACTATAAAAGTATCATATAAATGTTACAACTGTTCTTTGTTGGAACTAATGAATACATTTACTAGTTTCTTTGCAATGGCTGGGATAATTGATCAGCGGTGCCTGTGAATTTTGTGTGGCAAGATTGAAATTAGGCATGTTGTGGGATAATTTTGAAACCCATTTGGCTCCTATTGCAAACTCATTAAAATTAATCTTCAATAAATGTTGCTGCAATTAAATGGGACCAGACAATATACGCTTGCTGAACAGCCCATTTGCACTGTAGCAGAGTCACTCACTGTCACAAATTCACTGCTGACTCTCAGAAACTGATCAAGTATAAATACTGGGAAGTGATTCACTACAATCACCTTTTTTTAAGAACTCGAATCCTCATTTCGTGGGGGAATAAAAAAGATTGAGTTTCAGGTCTGAAACAACAGCAGTCAGCTGATATAAATCTTGTCAGTTTAACAGGGATGGCAAAGGAAGAGCTTAACACTTGATTTTAAAGTTTTTTATTTGCAAATTAAAATCAAGTCAAGTTAAATCTTCCAGCTAAGTGGACCTAACACATTAGCTGATGTCCCAATTCTAAGGCATATGAGGTAAGATGGTATTAATTATTAAGGGAATGCCAGACTAAGCTGATAAACTATAGTACTCAACTTATTCAAAACTGAGCGTGTGTAGCATAGTCACATTAAAATCGTCCCAACACTCAGAAAGATTTCTCCAGCTTTCTCATTTCCCCTCCCCCCACCTTTTTTCAGTCCCAACCCTCAGAATCTTTATATTGCTGAGGCTAAACGCCAGCTCGCGGACACCTCCTCCAACTGCCCCCTTGACCATGACCCCACCTCCCACCACCAAACCATCATCTCCCAGACCATCCATAACCTCA
>NC_057722.1:41462587-41501059 GCF_004010195.1 Chiloscyllium plagiosum | reverse complement strand
CCTGGAGGAAGAGCGCCTCATCTTCCGCCTAGGAACCCTCCAACCACAAGGGATGAATGCAGATTTCTCCGGCTTTCTCATTTCCCCTCCCACCACCTTTTCTCAGTCCCAACCCTCGGACTCAGCACCGCTTTCTTGACCTGCAGGCTTCTTCACGACCTTTCCGCCACCACCCCCTCTCCGGCCTATCACCCTCACCTTAACCTCCTTCCACCTATCGTATTCCCAACACCCCTCCCCCAAGTCCCTCCTCCCTACCTTTTATCTTAGCCTGCTTGGCACACCCTCCTCATTCCTGAAGAAGGGCTTATGCCCAAAACGTTGATTCTCCTGTTCCTTTGATGCTGCCTGACCTGCTGCACATTTCTAGCAACACATTTTTAAGCTCACATAAAATTGTGCATGTTTTGCAGTTTCAGAGGAAATTGGAACATCCCCACAGTAAATGGGATGTGATGGCCTAGTGGCATTATCACTGGACTTTTAATCCAGAAACGCAGGTAATATTCTGAGGGCTCAGGTTTGAATTTGGTATTCAATAAAATTCCATGATGGAATTTGAATTCAATAAAAATCTGAAATTAAGACTAATGATGGCCACTGTAGACGTTCAGAAAAACTCACCTGGCTCACAAGTGTCTGTTAGGGAAGGAAACTATCATCCTTACCTGGTCTGACCTACACGTGACTTATCATCTGTGTCCTTAAATCAGAGTCATATCTGTAGTTTAATTGAAAATCCATGACATTTAAATGTAATATCACATCATTAGCTGGATGTGGATTCCAATGTTTCAATTAGTAATTTCTGATTCTACTGTACAAAACCTTCCATGGCCACAACCCTGCCAATCCATATAGTCAACTCCAGTCTTGTAATTCTTGAGAATATTGTGTTCCTCTTTTTCTGGCCCTTGTATCAAACTGCAATGATGAATTCTGCAATTCTTTCAACAGGTGAGTATTCAACAAAATGACTAGTTATTCATCATCTAGGTTAGTGTTCTTTCATAGTGATATTAAACCAAGGCAAGCCAAACCAAAACAAACCGATTTAATTGCAAATATTACGTATGAAATCGCTGTTGGACAAATGAATTTATTGCTGCAGCTTGTATAAAACTAGTTTAATTAAATTGCACAATCATTGATCCACAAGCTGGACACAAAGGCATTAGGAATGAAAATCAGCAAACTCTGGCAGAATACATCAAGTTTGATATTTGCAATTTTTGAAAAGACTTGCAGCTCAGGTTGAGGTTCTGATTGTATGTTTGCTCACTGAGCTGGAAGGTTTGTTTTCAGACATTTCGTCACCATACCAGATAATATCATCAGTGAGCCTCGGTGAAGCATTGGTGTTATGTCCCACTTTCTATTTATGTGTCTTGGTTTCTGAAGGTGGGTGATTTCATTTCCAGTTCTTTTTCTCAGAAGATCTTGGATGGGGTCCAAATCGATGTATTTATTGCTGGAATTCCAGTTAGAATGCCAGATCTCTAAGAATTCCCGTGTGTGTCTCTGTTTGGCCTGGCCTAGGATAGATGTCTTGTCCCAGTCGAAGTGGTGTCCTTCTTTGTCTGTAAGGATACTAGTGACAGTGGGTCATTAGTTTTGTTGGCTACTTGGTGTTGATGTATCCTGGTGACTAGTTTTCTTCCTATTTGTCCGATGTAGTGTTTGTTACAGTTCTTGCATGGTATTTTGTAATTGACATTTGTTTTGTTAGCTATGATTTGGAGGTGCCCATGTTGGACAGGGGTGTACAAAGTTAAAAATCACACAACACCAGGTTATAGTCCAACAGGTTTATTTGGAAGCACTAGCTTTCAGAGCGCTGAAAGCTGTGTGATTTTTAACGTTTTGCTCGTTGTTTGCATAGGGTCCTTTAGGCTCATTAGCCACTGTTTAAGTGTGTTGGTAGGTTTGCAGGCTACCATGATACCAAAGGGTCTGAGTAGCCTAGAAGTCATTTCAGAGGGGTCTTTGATGTAAGGTAATGTGACTAGAGTTTCTGGGTGCGTTGTGCCTGCTTGTTTGGGTTTGGTGTTGAGAAATCGGCAGGCTCTGTTTATTGGGTACCTGTTCTTCTTGAGTATGCTGTATAGGACATCAGGATTTATTTCAATGGGCCACAACACACTGCAGCACCCAGGAACTATGAGCAGCAGAAGAAAAATACCCATACAGCGTATTCAAGAAGAGCGAGAATCCAATAAACAAAGTCTGCTGATTTCTCAACAATAAACCCAAACAAGTAGGCACAACGCACCCAGAAACTCTAGTCACATTACCTTACATCAAAGCCACCTCTGAAATGACTTCCAGACTACTCAGACACCTTAGCATCATGATAGCCCACAAACCTACCAATACACTTAAGCAATGGCTAATGAGCCTAAAGGATCCTGTACAAACAAACAACAAAACTAATGTCATTTAAAAAATACCATACAAGGAATGTAACAAAACACTCCATAGGACAAACAGGGAGAAAACTAGCCGTCAAGATACACGAACACCAACTAGCCAGCAAAAGACATGACCCACTATCACTAATCTCCTTAGATAAAGATGAGGAAGGACATCACTTCGACTGGGACAACACATCCATCCTAGGCCAGGCCAAACAGAGATACGCACGGGAATTCCTAGAGGCCTGGCAATCTAACCGGAGCCCCATTAATAAACAGATCGATTTGGATCCCATCTACTATCCTCTGAGAAAAAGAACCGGAAATGATATCACCCAACCTAAGAAACCAAGACACATAAATAGAAAGTGGGACATAACACCAGCGCTTCACCAGAGGCTAACTAATGATGTTACCTACAATGGTGACGAAACGTCTGAAAACAAACCTTCCAACTCAACGAGCAAACTTACAGCCTGCAGTTTGATATCTCAGTTACCGTCAGAGAGATCAAATATCCCAATGGGAGGGAGTTTCAAATCATGCTTCTGACTTCAAAATGTTGGGGCTGGAAAATAAAAATGAGAATGACTGTAAACACAAAAAAATAAACTGAAAATTTAGGTTTCACCCAGGGTACTGACTTGTCAGTATATATTAATACAAAGTGACAACAACATACATTTACTGTGTATAGCACACTTAACATTGTAAAACATCTAAAAGGAGACTCACAGAGGCATTATCAAACAGAATCTGGCACTTAGATTAATATGTTTTAAATATAATAGTTAACAAGAAGCTTCATCAAAGAGATAAATTTTTGAAAAATCTTAAAAAGAGAGAAAGTCAGTGGACAGATTGAAATTTAGGATGAGCAGGAGGCCAGAACTGAAGCTGGAAGATTTTATATGGTTGTCAGACTCTTAGAGATTACAGAGCTAGGGAGACACATGGCCATAGAGGTATTTAAAAATAAAGCTGAGAATTTTAAAGTTGATCATTTGCAAGACCAGAAGCAAGTGAATTTTAGAACCTCAAGTGTGATGAATCAACAGTACTTGCTACAAGTTAAAAGTCACACAACACCAGCTATTGCTTCCAAATAAACCTGTTGGACTATAACCTGGTGTTGTGTGATTTTTTAAACTTTGTCCACCCCAGTTCAGCACTGGCGCCTCCACATCATGGTACATGATAGACTATGGACAGCAGAGTTTTGAATGCAGCTTGATCTTACATGTGGTCAGCTAGGAGAATACTCAAGGCTAGAAGTAACAAGGGTAACATTGAAATGTCACCAACAGATGAGCGGAGGCAAGGGTAGAGTCCAATGATATTATGATGGTGTTGCAGTAATGATGCAGGTAAGTAATTGGAAGCTCACCTTGAGGTCAAATGCAACATTGAGGTTTCAAAATGTTTGCTTCAACCTTATGTGGTTACGAGGTAACTGAATGGAGTCAGTAGCTCAGGGGCACATTATACGTTCCAGTCGAAAGACAAAACAAAATTGTTTCATGGTATTACATTTACTTAACATTGTAGATATGACTAGGACCTTTTCCAAAGTCACAAATATGATGTGGAAGTAACTGTAAATGCAGTTGGAGGAGCTCTGTAATATGAATGCAACATGAAGATTAATGTTATGTGACATTCAACATAATGTGCAATTACTTAAATAACTCACAATGCATGGCTGAGCACTGCATAATGACAATGCTATGGTGCTGTAAAGGTTATTCACATCAGTCACTTATTGTATATCTTCACATGTTATTTTAGGTATTTTCAAACTGACCTTTTCCAAGGTTTTTCTGTTCTGATACAGTGAAATATATAAGCTTTAAAAATCAGAATGTTGCAAGAAGCATTGGTACATGCTAATGGATTGGAAACATCCTTTATTTCAGTCAGGAGACAATATTGAAACCATTGTGGGCAAACCTTTGATATCCATTTTACACCTTGCTTTTATTGCTATTGACATTGCTTAACAAATCAAGCCTCTTAGGAAGAATAAAGCGAGGGACAATTGGCTCACCATAGCTTCTTCCTCAATTGCAAACAGATTTCACAGTTGGTTGTGCACAGCAATGATTGTTCACAAGTGTTACATTCCACAGGACAAGGTCTTCCTAAGGAAGTGTGGAACACTTCACACTGTGATCACTGGTTCCGGTACACAGAACCCCCAGTGATAAAGAGAAAACAATGGGATTTGTATTGACTCAATTATTCTATGAAGTGGAAAGGAAGTAACACTAACTTCAAATTGATGTCAACTTTTAAGACTAAAGGAAATCTAATTTTTTTAAAAAAATCTCAGGTCACAACTATGACATGGATTAGGGACAAGAATTTAACAGAAGCAACATTTTATAAAATTCAATTATATCATTGCAGCGTTTTGTCTTTTCAAGGATGTTACCAAGGAAAAAAGATTAAATCTCAATTAAGGAATAGGCTTCCAACACTATTAATGATTTTAATAGGTTCAAATTTGTGTTAAGATAGATGTACTAAAACTTTATGCATTCTGGAAGATTCTCCACAGCTTCTATTGTATCATTTACTTCAAAAAAATGTTAAAATCCAAACCGACTTCGATTTATTACTGCTCGACAATTGTTTTTGATTATTCAAGAAAACTGTGACAAGTATGCTCAGCCGGATTTGATGTGTTTCCAAGTTATGTCCAAAGCATATTTGTGTAGTGACTCAACATTTAACCAACTTCATTTTTTACAATGTTAGTAGAATATAATATTGTCTATATATTTTCTGTTGTCATTCAATCTATATCATTCTGTGTTCAGTAGTTGTTCACCTTAGATATCCTTTTCCATCTCAGTTTTTGGGAACGACTAACATTTTCTCTATTGCATATTCACACCGTCATAATGCACAGCCTTTCTCTCTCACCTTTATGTTATCTCCATATTATGATTTTTATACTAACCGCAACTCTTCTGTTATTTCTGTTTCTGGGTTAGATGTTGCCTACTGAGGTGGGTATCTCAAGTTGGGAAACTGAATTGAACTGAACTTATTGTCACGTGTGCTGAGGCACAGTGAAAAGTTTTGTCTTGCGAGCAATAAAGGCAGATCACAGAGTTAAGTAGCATAGATAAGTAAATAATTGGTAATCAGTGGCAAAAACACAGTTACAGGCGATTGTTAAGAATTTGTGAGTCCATTCAGTATTCTAACAACACTAGGGTAGAGACTGTTTCAAAACTGGCTGATGCTTGTGTTCAGGCTTCTGTACCTTCTCCCCAATGCTAGAGGTTGTGGAAAAACATTGCCAGGGTGGGATGGATCATTGAGAATGCTGGCAGCCTTTCCTTGTCGGGAGGCCTGGTAGATGGATTCTATAGATGGGAGGTTGGCCTTTGTGATTGTCTGGGCTGAGTTCACCACTCTCTGTAACCGTCTCCGATCTTGAATGGTACAGTTGCCATACCGGGTAGTGATACATCCAGACAGAATATTGTCAATGGTACACCTATAAAATTTGGTAAGGGTATTCGTCGGCATGCCAAATTTCCTCAGCTTCCTGAGGAAGAGGAGACATTGTTGGGGCCTTTGTAACCAGTGCATCCACATGAAGAGTCCAAGAAAGCTTATTGTGGATGACCACTCCCAGGAGCTTGACACTCTTCACTGTCCCACCTCTGTGCTGTTAATATGTTAGGGGGCATGAGTAACATCCTGCCAAAAATCAATAATGAGTTCTTTGGTTTTGTTGGCAATAAAAGCTAGGTTATTCTCAGTGCACCATTTTTCCAGGTCTTCCACCTCCCATCTGTATTCTGTTTTGTCACTATCTGAGATTCGACCAACTAAGCGAACTTGTAAGTGGCATTTGTCTGGTATTTGGTGATGCAGTCATGGGTATACAATGAGTACAGTAGAGAGCCGAGTACACAACCCTGGGGTCTCCAGTGTTGAGTGTTAGTGAGGATGAAATTTTGTCCCCAATCTACATTGATTATGGCCTGTGGGTCAGGAAACTGAGGATCTAGTTGCAAAGAGTGGGGCTTAGCCTGAGATCACTAAGTTTAATAATCAGTCTCGAGGGGACAATAGTCTTGAAGGTTGAACTGTAGTCAATGAGTAAGATTCTTACGTAGCTGTTCTTGGTGTCAAGATGTTCTAGTGAGGAGTGAAGGGCAAGTGACATGGCATCTGACGTGGATCTGTTGGTCCGATAGGCAAATTGGAGTGTGTCAAGAGTAGCGGGGAAGCTGCAATTGATTAATGCCATGACCAGCCTTTCAAAGCACTTCATGACCACCGAAGTTAGGGCCACTGGGCCACTGGGCAATAGTTATTGAGACATGCTGCATGAGTCTTCTTAGGCACAGGTATGAAGTTGGCCCTCTTGAAACAGGCAGGGACAGTGGCCTGTTGCAGGGAGAGGTTGAAGATGTCCAAGGAGACCTATGCCAGTTGATCTGCACATGCGCATATCAGTCCATTTGGTCCCATCGCTTTCTTTGGATTCACACAAGGGAAAAAACTGATCTGATCTCTGATGCAGTGACTGTTGGGATATGTTTGTCAAGACCTGTTGAAATAGGTGTTGCCTCTCTGCCGAAATTCTGTTCAAAGTTAGCACAGAAAGCATTAAGATGATCTGGGAGTGATGTGTCATCGTCTGCTATCTTGCACTGTCTCTTTTTACAACCTGTGATGTCATTCAGTCCTCACCATAGTCACCAGGTGTCTATCTGGTTCTCTAGTTTGGATCAGTATTGGTCCTTGGCTGATTAATGGCTCTGCTAAGGTCATAGTTGGATTCTTTACATTTAAGTGGGCCTCCTGACCGGAAGGCCTCATGCCTGGTTTTTAACAGGTTTTGTATGTCCTGATTCATCCAGGGTTTCCTGTTTCCTGTTCCCAGATTGACTTCCTCGGTATGCAGTCTTGCACACGCTGATAAAGTCTGTGACAGTGGTGGTGTCCTCAGGTACCTGCGGACTGTTTGAACATGGCCCAATCAGCTGATTCCAGACAGCACCAGAGTTGATCTTGTCTCCTCTGACCAGCACTGGACCTGTGTCCGCAAGGGGTCTCCTGCTTAAGCTTTTGCCTATAAGTCAGGAGAAGAAACACGGCATTGTGGTCAGAATTCCCGAAATGAGGGCGGGGGATGACGTGGTAGGCATCTTTCACAGCGGTACAGCAGTGGTCTAAAATGTTCGGGCCCCTGGTGGGCTTTTCAACTCCCTGAACATTCCGTGGTAAGATATATCCTGATGTGCAAACTTTTCATTCAACAGAGGGTGTAAAGTGGGTGCTGTGTATGAAATCAGACTTAAATGGTCTTGGAAGCAGAGTCTAGGCTGCCAAGGTCATGAGCATGAATCACTGCAAGCTGCTTAGAAGTCATGTCACAGTTCTCTGGGAAATTTTACCAGTTGTCGAGCCCATTATCTCTCTTGCCTCCAATCTCCATCATATGATCTCAACAGAGATCAGTGTCATAGAATCCCTACAATGTGCTCATTTGACCCATCAGATTTACACTGACCCTCCGGACAGCATCCCTCCCAGATCTCTACTGTATCCCTGTAACCCCACATTTGCCACGGCTAATCCATCTAACATAATGTGAAGGTGCCAATGTTGGACCGGGATGGACAAAGTTAAAAATCATACAATGCTACATTATAGTCCAACAGGATTATTTGGAAGTACAAGCTTTCGGAGTGCTGCTCCTTCATCAAGCAGCTAGTGGAGCAGGATCATAGGATAACTGATGCAATATATTGAACAAACCTAGATTGCTGTTCAGTCTTTAATCACTTAGAATGGATTAAAGGTTTCAATTGATTAATATGTAAATCCCAGAACTTCTTTCAAGTCACAGTCCCCAGACAACTTATGGTTTTATCAGGATATTAAAAAAGTAATATCTCACACCTTTAATGAGCTGAGGCATCACTTTTTAAATATATTGATAAAATCTTAAGTTGTCTCAGGACTGTGACTTGAAAGAAGTTCTGGGATTTACATATTAATCAATCAAAACCTGCATTCCCATTCTCGATGATTAAAGACTTAACAGCAATCTAGGTTTGTTCAATACATTGCATCAGTTGTATGACACTTCGATCTTTTACAACATATTCTGTGTCCTATGATCCTGCCTCACTAGTTAACTGATGAAGGCGCAGCGCTCCGAAAGCTTTTACTTTCAAATAAACCTGTTGGACTGTAACCTAGTGTTGTGGATATCCACCTAACATACATATCCGTGAACACAATAGGCAACTTTAGCATAGCTAATCCACCTAATTTACACAGCTTTGGATTGTAGGAGGAAACTGGAGCACCCAACAGAATGGGGAAAAAGTGTAAATGCCACACAAACAGTCACCCGAGACTGGAATCGAACCCAGGTTCCTGTCGCTGTGAGACAGCAGCACTAACCATTGAGCCATCATGCCACCCTTTTAAATTGAATTCAAATTAGAACATCTGCTGTGGTGATATTTGAATTTATGTCCCTAGCCTGAGGCTCTAGATTACCAGTCCAATGATATTACCAGTACAGTGTCTCTCCTGTTAACTCCCTTTTTGACTTCCAAAGTCTGTCTGCCACATACAAGGCTCATGTCATTTGTGTGATGAAAATCTCCCACTTACCTTAATGGGTGCAACTCCAACAATGAACAAAAAGCTTGAGAAAGCAGCCTGTTTGACTGGCAATACATGCATGAACTCTTTGCACCAGAGACACTTAGTAGCAGCAGTGCGTACTTTCTACTGTACATGTATTGACAAGATGCTTTGAAAAAATTCACCAAGTGTCCTTAGATAGCACCTTCCAAACATTCAACTGTTACCATCTATAAGTACAAGGGCAGCAGAAATGTAGGACCACCACTACCTGCAAGATCTCCTCCAAGCCACTCACCATCCAGACTTGGAATCAAATCACTATTCCTTCAGTGTTGATGAATCAAAAGTTAAAGCTCAAGCTGACATTTAATACAAAGAAAATAGAATCATTATCATTAAGGAGATGCAAAAAGTTGTGAAGCATATCCATGCAAGGCCTCAAGGAATGTAGTCTAGTCTGAGGAAGGCTGGAGAGATGCCCTCAAGGCCAAATATGAGTAATGAACTCAAGGAACACATCAGCTGTTACAGCACTTGTAACAAATGTTACACTGAGCAAGTTAAAGAGCTGCTTATGACACATGACATCCTAGACACATCATCGATGAAGCTTGGAAAAGACCCGTTCATTGTCACAAGAACAGATTATCTTGTCACAGTCAACTATTATTCTGAAATTTCCTTCTCTCATCAAACCAAAGTGGACTATAATTTTTAGACATTCACCTTCTATCTCCTCAGTGTTTCTGTTATTCTTTGAGGTGTGGGATATCTTAAGGTTCTTCCACTGGCATCGAGGTAAGCAACATTCCAAACTCTTTAAACACCTGAAGATTATGGACACTTCAGCTCCAGCATTGGTATCCGTGCTTCTTAATAACTTGACAATCAGATAAGATCCTTTTGCTTCAGATGGCCTTTTCTTCTTTTTATCTACAGTTATTGGCAAATTCTTCATATTTCTTAATGCTGCTCCCAGGACTCAATGGCAACAATACATTGTTTTTCTTTGCCCCTTTCCAAGCTGTTCCAGCTCTGAGTGTAAACTATGTGTATCCTGTGAAAAATCACATGCATAAATCAAAACTAAAAAGATACCTCCTAGCAACCAAACCCCTGGCAACATGCCACAGATGAGAGCTCCCAAATTGAGAACATTTTTTATTTTCTAATATTTCACATTTTAAATTATACTTAGCTACTGAAACATTCCAATGTAAATAATCTGTGTCCCTTATTAATACACAAAAGACATCTCATCTCCACTACAATGCAGGAAAGGGCTGTCCATTTCCAATGTGTCTCCACTTCCTCCTGGGATCTCATCAAATAAGTCCAGGTCCTGATTTGGATGACGATTATTTCAGGTTTGTCGACCAGCCTCTTACGAGGTGCTTCTTTTCATTTTACATTTTAAGCAGTAGAGACTGGGTGATTAAGTATATTCAAGGCTGAGATGGACAGATTTTTAATCAGTAAGGGAATTAGAGTTTATGGGAAAAAGACAGCAAAGTGGAGTTGATGATTATTAGATCAGCCATGACCTAATTGAATAGCTGAGCTGACTCACTGGGTCAAATGTCCTACATCTACTCCTACGATTTATGGTCTTAAAACATTAATCCCCTAACTAAAAGTTACATTCCTAAAAACATATAAATTATTAAATTAGACATCTTAGCAACACCTCATACCCTGCAAAACAGGTCAGTGCCAATTCAAGATTCTGTTATGGGCCAGACCATACAACCTTTAAATATGTCAAGGAGATTGCCATGACTCTGATTTTTTCTTATTTCAAGACAAGTGTGAGGTGCTGTGTTCCAGATATAATTTGATTGATTACATTACTCGGCTTTAAGCAAAGCACACATTATTCCTACTCTATACAGTTAAAATACAAACTAAAGAAAAAAAGAATTGGTATAACTAAATTTCTATTGGAAAACTTAACAGAATAATAGATTATTTAACTGCTAAAGAGCAACTATTCAAATACAGTAATGTGGCATAAATACACCCCTGGCAAAAGGCAAATTTTGTAAAATAGATTGCCTCACATGCAATGTTCCCCCAGTCCAGGAGGAAACAATATCGAGAGAAAATTCCAGCAGAGAGAGAGAACTCAAGTGTTTTGCTGGAGCAGGGGTAGATGAAAACCCCAACAACTGAAAACTAAACTAGAACATGATTCTGTGGGAGTCTGACTCCACCCATTTATGCTGCTTCTATTGTTCCAACCTAAAAAAAGTACCCAAGGTATCACAAGCTGTTTAATTTTATTGGCATGGAACAGACCACCTATCACCTCTGTCTCATACTCTCTTCATAAAATAAATCCAGGACAAAATACACCTTTTAAATCAATAGTATCAGCACAATGCCCATCCACCTCTTCATAGCCCAATATTTCACCTTGATAGCTTCTCACTCAGTATGCACCATGGACTGACCTCTGGAACCATATGGAGATAAAAAAAATCTAACAATCCAACATAGCTTTCATTCATATGTACCTAAGAGTGAAAACATTCCCCCATTCATAAAATCCATAGACAATCATATATTTTCTTCTTGCTTGTGATAAACAATTCTTTACATGTGTATATTCTCATACTTAGTGCAGTTTGTCAGAATTTAAGTAATTCCCATCAGCAGTATGCACTTAAAATTAAAAAAGAAGTTTGTTATCACACATTTGCCGAGTGGTTTAAAACATCATGTCTTTCAAACATTAGCTCACACAAAGAGATATTGATAAAGAAAAATATATCATAGTTCCAAACTGGTGTGAGTTTAGCCTCTTGCATAATAGGCTTGTAGTTTCTGAGAAAATTTGATTTTTTAGCTGAAGTAAAGTCGTTGTATAAGCTAAAAATCTTCATTAAACAGTGGGGCTTCTTGTGGTTGAATTGCCAGTAGGTTTGTTGTCACATGAAATTGAAGTTGGAAAAGATCAGAAGTGTCCTTCTCACACTCTCAAGATAAAATAGTTTTCCTTTGGCTGTGTAGTTGCCTTGCAAGTGGTTTTCAGATAATGTGTCAAATGGTCTCTGCTATTTTGGTTCTGATCCAAAAAGGGAAAAAAATGGACATTTTACTTACATAAACTATTGCAGGTCCAGAATCCTTTCCAAAATAAGGCGATGTTTTGGGCCAATAAACATCCTGTGTTGTCACTTTTCATACTTTAAGAGTTTGAACCAAGATTTTTGTAATCAAATGATGCATTCACTCAAAATAATCCAGTTGAATACCTTTAAGAAAAAGTCATTGAACTTTAATGTCCCTCTTGTCCATGATGATGTGGAAAGATGAATTGGTTGATATGTAGTAGTCCCTTTATAATCTATCCTTATCAAAATATCTCGTGAATTTCGTACTGGAAGAACAAATGCTGTAGATCACAGTATATCATGTAGCATCCATGGAGAGAGAGAACAAGCTAACATCTGAGTCTAGATGACCTTTCATTAGAGCAGATCTCCAGCATTTGTTGTTTTCAGTGCAGATTCCAGCATCTGCTGCAATTTGCTCATACACCCTGAATTTCACAAGTAGCTATGATTATCCACATTCTAATTATGGATTTGCTTGAGTTTCAGATCCATCTGGAGAATATATTGCCAAAAATCTCATGATGTGCTGTCATAAAAGATTTTGTATCCATTTTAAAAATACAGCTTTAAAATGCATAATATCTCCAGTATTGCTATTTAGTGTTTCTGGTCCCCTTTTAAAACTTTTCCGGTCCAAGAAAGTTCCTTTTATTAAGTCAAATGACAGAATTCAAAAGTCAATAGTCCATATTTTATATCATTGGGGCAAAGAATAGAACTGAAGCTCAGTTTTTCTATACAATCATGCATGTTTTGTGAAGTTTTGTTCTGTTAAAGGTCCATTTTCCTTCTGCCTTATCTCCCATTTTCTCTGAGAAGCATTTACATTGGAATCCCTTTACTCATACTCAAATGTGCAAAATACTTACAGCTCATCCAAAATTAACTACCTTTTTACAAATCACAAGACTTCCTGGTACCTGGAACTCAGCTCCATGCCGTATTTACTAATTAAAACATTTTATTGACTCTCCTAGACTTAAAGTATACTTTCTTAAAATGTGAAAATGTCTAATGTTTGTCTTTAAGTGTACACAAAGAAACAAGTGTTTGAAGAAACAGGAATTTACCTTCTAAAATATAGTGAAACAAAACCTAATCTGATTTTGTCATCCATTTGGAATTAATATAACTAATTTTACAAATATTTTTAATCCACTGAAAATGAAAAACACTAATACAACCAGCTTGAATTTCAAAGAATGACTGAAAGAAATACTCAGAGGATGTTGGGATGTTTCATTACAAGTCTCTTTCAAAGCACTTAAAATGATTTTCTGTATTTACTATAGATGACCCTTCATTTAATTAGAGGTCACATGACTTTGATTTTTAGACTGTAATCTGAACCTCTATAGGTAACAGGTCAGTTGAATGTTTGGTCTGGTTAATGTTCCTTGCAATAAATCTTTTTCTGTCTTCATCCTTGTAGGTGTTTACTGTTGGAAATATCTCTTCAAGACAAACGTTAGACTTCCCATTTTCTTAATAAAGGAAAACATGTTTTAAGTCTGGGATAGTTGAAAAGTATTTTAATTTGTAAATTTGCTTCAAGTACCAGGAGATCTTGCAACCTGTGTAAAGGAGGTTGCTTTTAATTGGGCTGGAAGTATATGCATCACAACTGGCCTCAACTGGCCTCAAAAATTCTGGTTTGAGAAAGAATACAGGGATCCTGAATGATGCTCCTGACTAAGTGCATCCAAGTAAAGGTTCTATAACGATAGGGTAGGGCTCAGTTACAATGCCTCTCACTGCCAAACAGCCTGCCACCAATTAATGTCTAAAATTGGAGATGCAGAATTGCTATTTAGGCAAGGCAACAGTAAGGCAACCATACACCATCAAAAATTTAAGATTTCAGGACAACAGGAGGAGCAGATATTATTTAATAAATGCTTAAAGATTACACAATACAACCAACAATTTGGCACTACAGAATTGAATATTTTTGCACAGAAGAGTATTGCTGAAACTTCTCATCTTGCACTCATCCAGAAAGATGCAAGAATACAACATTTCAAACAACAATTATAACAATGTTTACTGTAAAGGTGCTAAATTGATGGCAAGTCAACCCGAATAGGTTAAGACATATTCATAGGGAAAATAATGGGACAATAAAAACTCCTGAACTCCCTGTTAATTCCTTTAGCTTGCAAAGAATGGATCCTTAATAGGGTAGCTGTTAATGCAGAGTGATAAGTGTGGCGCTGGAGAAGTATTAGAAACGTTCCTGATGAAGGGCTCATGTCAGAAACATCAGATCTCCTGCTCCTTGGATGCTGCCTTATCTGCTGTGCTCTGTCACACTTTTCGACTCTGACCTCCAGCATCTGCAGTCCTCACTTTGTCCTAGCTATTAACGCAGTCAGGATTGTTAATTAAACGCTGAGCTGCTCAATTGTTGAAATGTATCAAAGAGTAGATGCTCAAATAATGACAAAATACTTTGAATGCTGGAAATCTATACAGAGAGAATGCTGGAGAAATTCAGGCTTTCTGACAGCATCTGTAGAGAGAGAAACAGAGTTATTGATTCCTGTTTGACTCATCTTCAGAAAAGGTCTGAAGAAAAGTCATACCAGACTCAAAATGTTACCTCTGCTTCTTTCTCTACAGTTGTTGGCAGACTGTTGAGTTTTTCCTACATTCTCTGTTTGTTCGAAAAAGTAGATGTTTTGATTTGGGTTTTGCAAGCACAGTTTGTTTGGGTATGGTCTATGTTCTGAAGGGAACATGCTATTTTATTCTATCAACTAATTAATGGAGTGTTTGACCTGCACCTTGCATTGCATCTCAGCACTGAAGTTCACACACAACATAGTTCAAATCTGTAGGAGGCAAAAAGTCTTTTTTGGAATGTTGGTAGTATCCTGCTGGTGGGTAAAAACACTCATGTAGCATATTGGAAGTGTCAAATGGCTTGTTTACTCTGTTGTGCAAATGTATGGAAGACTTTGCTAACTTGCTAACCAATCATTGCCCTCGTGGTTTTGTGATGTTCGAATTCTTACATATGTCCTGACAAGTGCAAAATGAAAAGCTTCAGCAAATGTCTCTCTTCTCATCAATATTTCAATGAATCAATGAGTAAGATGATTCACAGAAGTATTTTTAGTTTTCAGTAAACCCCAGACTTACTGGCAGCAGTACCCAGATGTTTGGGGGAACATTGCCGTGTGTGGGCCTCAGCTCCATTAACATGTGGTGATGTTTGAACTGTTGGTGAACTTAATTTAAACTTGAACGTAGAAGTGATAGCACTGCCAATAGGTTTGGGTTCTTGCACTATGGCAATTAGGAAACCTTCTTTTAATTTTAGTGATTTCCATGTGTGTACAAGTTTTTTTATGGTTTCTTTCATAATGTTCATCGTTTTGATTTTAGCTTTGGTTTCTCTGCTTAGGATATATAAATAGTGCAATGGAATTTAAAATTAAACTGCAGGTTTCCTTTATGTAGCTTAAACACTTCCCTCAACTTTTCATCTGATTCTTTGTTGAGGTATAGGTCATCACCCAAGTGGCCATGATTCCAAATGTTCATCCTAACAGTGTTTGTTGGCAGCCCATGTAAATCAAAGAATATGGAAAATCACAGCTGAATCCACTAATGCTCTCACCCAACTTATACACATATGACATTTCCAGCAGGATTTTGCAATTAGAAACAAAGATCCAGCTCATTTTTGTAATCACCGTGAACACAATGTTAACTGCAGATCACCTCCCATTGATTTAACTAGCAACAAGAAAGCCAACGAATAAATCAGACCTTCTACTTTTCCAGTCTGCCTGGCCCAATTGTTTACTGATGAATTTGCTGAGCTACTGGGGAGTACTTCTGGCTGCCTCAGCCAATTCAATATTCTCCAAAACCAATGCTGGCCCCATCCTTAAGCAGCACAGCCCATTCATTTGAGACGAAAGCTGAGAAACCCATGACATTTTCATCTTGACATTCTCAACTAGGTAAAAGTTTATTTTCTTCCCATTGTTTTACTCTCCAGAAGACTATTTGTTTTCTTACTGTTCTTTTAGAACTGTCTTGGAATCCGTTTTGAGAGTGATTGGAGCCGTCTCAATAAGTACTAGTCCAGTGTCATCAATAATTCAACAAATGTGGGCGGCACGGTGGCACAGTGGTTAGCACTGCTGCCTCACAGCGCCAGAGACCCGGGTTCAATTCCCGCCTCAGGCGACCGACTGTGTGGAGTTTGCACGTTCTCCCCGTGTCTGCGTGGGTTTCCTCCCACAGTCCAAAGATGTGCAGGTCAGGTGAATTGGCCATGCTAAATTGCCGTAGTGTTAGGTAAGGGGTACATGTAGGGGTATGGGTGGGTTGCGCTTCGGGGGGGCGGTGTGGACTTGTTGGGCCGAAGGGCCTGTTTCCACACTGTAAGTAATCTAATCAATCTAATTATATCAAAGACTATCAAACCCCCCTTCATCACTCTGCATCATCATTGCCCTTACTTCCCAATATACAAAAATACACAGACACACATAAATAGACACACAATAATCATGTTTTACTTCTCTGAAGTCAACATTTGAGAGTAGCTCTCAGAAGTGCAGGAAAGTGGAATCCAGTCAGGCGACTGTACTTCATTCACACAAGTGTGAACTATGTGTATCAGATATGGGTACTGAGTGAGGTCAGAGATTTTCATAACAACTTCTCCTGCAGGCCTGGTATATGTTTTACAACACGACCAATCTAGTGGAATGCCAAGATCAGAAGGAATAGTTCAAGTCTTTTAATATGTTGGGTCAAAAATGTTTACTTCAAGATGTTGCATCAAAAAGAAGCACAAAATAAACTGCAGTTAATAGCATTGAAGAAACTGAAATGTATTTATAAATGTCAAAATTATCTCTGGTAACTGGAGAAATGTGTGGTTAATAGATGTGTAGAAGTGTGAAAATAAAAAGGATATCACAGCTCCTACTCCTTCACAAGGAGTATTTCTTACTTTTTTTTTAGGCTTCTGATAAATCCACAGCAGGCATATTTATTATTAGCATTCTGTATGAGGGATTAACGTTTTGAGGTATCAGCCTGAGTCAGGGAGGAAATTCAAGCACCTTGTGTTTAAACTGCTGCAAGACAGTACACAGGCACAAAAAAGTACAGTTTAATCTTTAATTCTGGTGAAGGAAGGAATATTGTGGGGTGGGGGGGGGAAGAGAGATCTGTAGTAACATCCCTAAACAGGTTAATTAGAAAAAAGATTTAAAAGGACCAGCCGATCTGATGATACAGCCAGTTTCCATGCATAAGTTTCCAGGCAGGTATGAACTCAGTCTTTCCCTTAATTCCTCTAAAGTTTGGAACTGTCAATGACAAGAGTTCACTTAAAATGTCAAAGGTTGACTCAAAGTAAGCAAATCACACTACCTGGGTAGGGTAGGGGTGAGTAGTAAAGCATAAAACTGCTCCCTCAGCACAGTTACATTTAAATTTGTGATCCAATAAGAGTTGTAGTTCCAGCCATTGAATAAGTTCTTCCATGGCTTTGTACACAGCCAGGCAAGTTGGTATGAGACTGAATGAGAACATGATCATATTTATTCTCCAATCAAGTGTTTCTGGTAAGTGCAGTTTGTGTGCTTCTCATGAGAACAACTCTTTTCCAGAAACAAGTGATTGGTGGATTTACCCTTAAAACATAACCTTAATCAATAGAAGTGCACTAATGCAGCAGTTTTCATCATCTTCTCATTTCTATTTAATTTTCTTCACTTAATCCCCTTTTTGAGCAAATGGTAAACTGCAGTGCAGTTTCATGGCTGTCAGTAGTTCTTTGAACTTGTCACATATGGTTACTGTTCTTGTGTTAGCTTGGGCACCGATCTTCAGCAGGTTACTCAGTTTTCCTCATCCAGACGATAAAGTAAACATGTACACAATGGACTTACTCGCTGACTAGGCAAAACAAGGCTAAAAATTGGACAAAGTAAATCTTACGGCCTGTTCAGGAAACATTCTTGGAAATTACTCTCCGACTTCCTGGAGCAATCCAAGGTTCCAAAGACACCTTGTAATCATAGTTAATTATCAATTTGCCCTCAGTAATTGCAAATGTTAAAATATGCAATTTCCAGCAGGGCATCATAAAATCCAATTTAAGGATTGACTTACAACCTTTCCATGTTATAAGAAAAGCAAAAAGTTGAAACTCTTGCGTGGGTGAATGTGTTATTGTACAGTTAACTCAAGGAGCTATAATTATGAACAATAATTATTCAAGGAAATTTGCACATACATAAATATCTCATATACAATGTAATGAATGAAATCTTGGTTATTTTCATTCAATGGCAGCCTCAGTGATGGCTGGCTTTGATTAATTAAGAATGTAGCCTAGCTGTCTCCATTTTTAATGGGGTCATTCCTTTTTGTACTTAATTGAAGCATTCAACACTGAGCTGTCACTGCTCCCTATCATATCTGAAGCTTCCTTATCATCCTGAAATAAACTTTGAATACCAGCAACATTCGAGGCAGCCACACGCAGTGCAGAGTTTGTTAACTGAGCAGTGATAAATGCTAATTGAAGATCACCATGTGCCTTTATTTAGAGCTTTCTTCCTTTCTGAAACATCAGTAGCTCCAACGTCAAGGAGATTAATCAGCCTTTGACTGAATTAATGGAGAAACCCCATTGTGAAAAATGTACACTTGTCCCCACCTTCAAACAAACAGTTCTTTGTGCACGTCTTTAAATGAATTGATTCTCAAGGGAGCTGTGATATGTGCAGCTAGTAAATATGACAAGACTAGAGATTTTGGTTTGTTGACATTAAAAATATGCCTCCTAAGAATCACGGAGCTATTTTAACAAGAGGTCACCCATTAGTAGTCCTCTGGCCGAACCTGAAACATTAGCCATTCCCCGTGGCTGAGTTTGATGAAAAAAGTTTTAAAAGATTTATAGTGCACCCAATCATGTTGAGTTCAGGGTTAGGACCTATTGGAGAACACTTGATCCTTGGACAAATTTAATCCTGTTCTAAGTCTCAGTGTGCTTTTAAAACACCATTTTATTTTGGCGATTCACTCAAGTCTAATTTATAGCTTTACATACACATTTTATAGACTTAAATATAACTGCAGGATATGTAAAATGCACAAAGTTAAAAAGGATGCTCACCAGCTGGAATATAGAGATGTGAGTACTGCAGAAAAGCTTGTAATGGCATTTAGTTTCTTCAGTGAGGTTTTTCAATAACAGGTGTACTGCAGGGCAACAATACCAGAGAAATTAAGAACTGTGAATACTGGAAGTCTATGTTCTGAAGAAGTATCACTGGACTCAAAACATTAACTCTGCTTTCTCATCACAGATGCTACTAAACCTGTTGAGTTTCTCCAACAATATTGGGAAATTGTTGTCCTGCATTGCAGCTCTTATTGGAAGAAGTTTGATTAAAAATGGCTCAGCAGCAAATGGATCTGATTCTTCTAAAAGCTGAGCAATCTCAACATTTCTTCAGGCCTGTGGTATTGACCATTAGATGCATAGGACTCAAATTAATTAATGGTAAAGCTGTGTCCTAACTGGGAAAGAGATCAAAGTGTAAATTAATGAGATGCTAAAATTCACTCACGAGCATCAGCAAAATTTGTCCAGCTGGGTAGAGAAGGATTCTACAGTGTGCGAGGTTGGAAAGTCCCGAAAATTGATTACAATTGGGTTGCGAGCTCAGCAAGCAGCCCCCAAGAGTCTGTTAGGAAAGCAGTTGAGATACTCACAAAAGAAATAAAGAGCCTTTTCTAATAGTTGAATTCTTCTTTCGCTATAGTGATCAAATTCTAAGCCATGGTCACACCTCACCTGAATGGAGAAGGTAAATATACACAGCAGGAACTCGTCACAGATTGAAACTGACTTGAAATCAGCAGCAAACAGAAATCTGCAGCCACATTGCTACACTTGTGCTGACAAAAGCGGTTATTTTAGCCTAAACTCACTAATTTTATTGAAAACACCAAATCTGTGCAAATTACAGCAAACACCTTTGATACCACTGACAGTGGTATTTCTCCCCATTGTTTATGAGACTTTCCAGGGTCTACATATTCTGCAGTAGTTGAACCTCTGAGAAGGCAGTCCAGCTTAGCAACCACAATGGCTGGGGCTGAGACATTAATAACAGCTATTGGCTTCTCTACAGCTACATGTAGCCAAAGGAGACAGGGGGTGGATGGAGGACTGCGCCTCCAAGGCGGTGATGCCCTCTGAACAGCAAATATGGGCCAAGGGTCAGCTTCCTTGCACACACACATGGATACTTATGTATTTAACTTGGCAACTCCTTGCTGACAGGTGGAATTGCTTCCATCTTGGAAGAAGAATTTGAACATTCTATTGGTGGATCTATGCTTTGGAAGATATCAGAAGCACCATTCCTGTTTCTGTGGCTGATATCAACGATGTCAAGGGGCAGTCAGGTTCTGAACAGGAGTTTGTGAAATATAGCCTTTCATCTAAAGGTGAAAGCTGAAAAGCTAGAAGTCAGGTTTTGTGGTTAGAAATGACCCAATACTCCAAGTAAAAAACGTAAATCAAGCCAAAAGAACACAAGAAACAGGATCAAGGATCAATGCTGGGTCCACACCTTTTTGTAAAGTATATGAATAATTTGGATGTGAATATAAGAGGTGTAGTTTGTAAGTTTGCAGACAACACCAAAATAAATGTAGTGAACAGTGAAGGAGATTACCTCAAAGTACAATTGGACATTGATCAGATGGAAAAATGGGCCAAGAAGTGGAAGATGGAGTTTAATTTAGATAACTGTAAGGTCTTGTATTTTGGTAAGGCAAACCAGGGCAGGACTTCTATAGTTAGTGATAGGGCTCTGGGGAATGTTGTCGAACACAGACTCAGAGGAACAATGTATAGTTCCTTGAAAATGGAGTCACTCGTAGACAGGTGTGAAGAAGGCATTTGGCATGCTTGCCTTCATTGGTCAGTGTATTGAGTATAGGAGTTGGAACATCATTTTGTAGCTGTACAGGAAATCAATAAGGCCAGTTTTGGAAAACTGTGTACAATTGTGCCCTTCTTTAAGAAGGATATTGTTAAACTTGAGAGGGTGCAGAAAAGATTTACAAAGATCTACAAAGACTGGAAGATTTGAGCGATAGGGAGAGGCTGAATAGGCTGTGCTTTTCTCCTTGCTGTGTCAGAGACTGAAGGATGATCTTATAAAGGTTTTAAAATCATGAGGAGCATGGATAGGGCGAATAGCCACGGACCTTACCCTAGAGTGGGGATCTTCAAACCTAGAGGACATAGGTTTAAGGTGAGAGGGGAAAGATTTAAAAGGGACCTCAGAGGTACCTTTTTCACACAGAGGGCAGTGTGTTTGTGGAACAAACTACCAGAAAAGTGATGGAGGCAAGTACAATTACAACACTTGAAAGGCATCTGAATGGGTACATGAATAGGAAGGATTTAGAGGAATAAGGGTCAAATACTGTCAAATGGGACTAATTTAGTTTGGGAACATGGTTGATGTGGACTAGTTGGACCAAAGCATCTGTTTCATTTTGTATAACTCAATGACTCTTTGATTCTTTAGTTGACGGGGGCAAGTTGGACCAAAGGGTCTGTTTTTGTGCTGTATGACTCAATGACTCTATAAGAGTAGCTCATACTGTCCATTGAGTCTGCTCTGCCTCTCAACACAACCTTGAGCTTCAATCCTATTTTTCTGCCCACTCTGCATATCCGTTGATTCCCTGAGGTAGCAATCATTTGTTTACCTATCAAAAGGTCACCAAGCATTTTACAAAGCAGCAGGAATAACAGTATAGTCCAATCCTTGCACATAAATGTGAACTCAGCAGTTTGGAAGACTCAATGATTCCTTTCAGAAAGTAACTGCCTATTCTACCTTCTCATGGTTATTCTGGAACATGTATTTTTAAATTTGCTGGCACACATCAAACTAAACAATAATCATTTCTTAAACGATGTTGGTGAACAACTTGGACATTTATAGCAAGACAATAGGTTCATGGTCACTGACAGCAGCTTTTTAGGAATATAGGAACAAAGGAGCAGGTGTAGGATATCAATGCCTACTGTACCATTCAATTAGATCATAGATGAACATTACCTCAACATCGTTTTATATTGCTATCGAGAATCTATAAGTAATTAAGTCAGAAGGCACACAAGATCAGGTTATAGTCCAACAGGTTTATTTGAAACCACAAGCCTTCGGAGTGCTGATTTCAAATAAATCTTTTGGACGATAACCTGGTGTTGAGTGACTTCTGACTTTGCCTACCCCAGTCCAAAACCGGCACATCCACATCACATTCAATGATTGAGCTTACAAAGCCATCTGGGCCAGACAATTTCGAATATTCGCCACCCTCTGAGTGAATGAAGTTTTCCACAATGTGATGTAACATGTGTGATTTATATATATTTTAATACCATGTATTTCAGTGTTTGGATTTTTAAGTTTGAGCTGCTGGTATATGGGTGCCTGATGAGGTCTAATGATTAACTTGTCAGCACTTCTGAAACTATGGTGATTTCTTTTAAAAACAGCTCAATTTCAGATTGGTCAGTTCTTCAGAGTTCCTAGCTGAAGCTGGATGTTTAAAGCAACTGTTCCTGAGAAAAAGAGATCATTTAGAATTGTTAATAATGGGTTACTTCAGTGTAAGGAGTTCAGTAAATTTCCAAACTAGAATTGTTTGGTTAAGTCCTGAAGAGGTAATTTGTAGCTGTGAAAGCTCAAGACTTAAGAATTACATTTATACGGTTAATCAAAGAAGAAGTTATCAGATTCTCACAGTTGAGAGTTGAAGCCATAGCTAAATTAACCCCTGTGTGAGGTAGACAGGGGATTTTTCTGTGGTATTTTGAGTACTACAATGAAATGCAGTTTGGATTAATGTAATTGTACATGATGTGAAGGAGCTGGTATTGGACTGGGATGGACAAAGTTAAAAATCACACAACAGAAGGTTATAGTCCAACAGGTTTAATTGGAAGCACTAGCTTTTGGAGTGCTGCCCCATCATCAGGACCTCTGCTCCTCCAGATGAAGGAGCAGTGCTCTGAAAACAAATGTTTCCAAATAAACCTGTTGGACTATAACCTAGTGTTGTTGATTTTTAACTTTGTAATTTTACCATTTGTTTTGGAATCTTTAAACATGCATTATATGTAAGTAGTTTGGTTTATTATATTTTATCTTCAAATCTTTTCTCTAATAAACTTCTATTTCTTCGTTTAAACCAAATCTGCAACATTGCATGCTTGATGTTTCAGTGAGAGACCATCTTGTTTAAACAAAACATATGATCCATCAAACGACCTGACATTACAAGTAATAACATCAGCTAGGATAATAACAATATCTCAGTCTTAAATGGCTAACCCCTTATTCTGAAACTATCTCCTCTGGTTTTAACATCGCCACCCATGATCACCTTTCGCATCCTGAAAGATCACCTCTCATTCATCAAAACACTGGAAAATACAGGCCCAATTATTCAATCTCTCCTCAGTAAATAAATTCTACCCTCCCACCTTGCCCCCATCCCAAGCATTAGACTGGTTAAGCTCCACCACACATTTTCTATGGCAAATATATGCTTTCTGGGATAAAGAGACCAAATCTGGACACAGTACATCATGACAATCTCACTTATAAAATTGTAGCAAAACATCTTTACTCCTGCACTCTAATGCCAATGTGGTGAAGGCCAACATACAATTTGCCTTTCTAATTATTTGCTGCACCAATGCATTAACATTTAGTGATCCATGAAAGAACACTCAGGTCACTTATAAAATTTCTCAACATCTCACCATTTAAGAAAAACTTTGTCTATCTGCTTTTTCTACTAAAGTGGATAACCTAACATTTATGCACATTACAGTCTCTCTACCATGTTCTTGCCCACTCCCTTAGCCTGCGCAAATCCACTTGATGTCACTTTACATCCTCCTCACAAATTTCATTTTCATTTAGATTTGGATTACCAGTAAATTTTGAAATATTACATTTGGTCCCCACAACTAAAACATGTAGATTGTGAACAACTATGGCTTAGTACTAATTCTTACAGTACCCCATTAGTAACATCCTTCCATCCTGAGAATGACCCATTTGTTCCTACTCTGCGTTTTGTCTGTTAGCCAACTTTGAATCTATGCTAGAATATTAGTCCAAATCCCATATGTTCTAATTGTGTTTACTTAGCTCTTATGTAAGATCTTTCCAAAAACCTTCCAATTGTCAACAAACAAAAGAGACTGGATCTACTAATTATTTTCATGTTTTCAAGACATGGTGCAGAGTAAGTGAGATTTGCTCTATTATTCTATTTCATTTTTTAAATTAAACTTCCATATCTGGCCTGATCCTAATAAGTGTATCTCCATCTCCCCTTAAAAGATCAGAGACACACAAAAGATTGTACATTAAAAATCCATGTGGTTTCACTATTGGAAAGGAGTACAGATTAAACATCAATTTAAATATAAAATTTCCACACCATTCACCAGAATGACCAGCGCCTTGTCTTATAACAAAAGATGTTTATATCCTGGGATGTTCCTCAATATTTTCTGATGTGGTAGGTTTCTCATTACAATAGATAACATAATATTAGATAACACAAACAAAAGATTTTGCCCTCTTACATCAATGCTAATGGCTTTATTTCACTTGAATCCAAGTACAGCTGATCCCAGATGAGACATTAACATCAATCATAGCCTCCTGTCTGTACTGCAATGCTGTCATCCAGCTGATTATCACAAATGTGCTACTAAACTGTTGGTGCAAGTGCCCAGAGGGACAACCACATCTCTTATTAACAAGTGACTACCACTCACTGATATTGTTCACTCTTGGAACTTCCAGCATTAAATACAATGAAGCACTACTTCATGCTTAAACAGGTGATCGTAGATGCTCATTGTTCAGTTTGGTTGCTGAAAATAATTACTTGTAATGAGAAGGGCATTGGAATTGCCACAAGCAAATGAGGAGGCATGTAATAACTTTGAGAGTACAGTCCAAATGCAAATTTCACTTCAAAATAGTCTAAGCAATACTTTCTCCCACTGAGCAGCTTTTATTTTATGTTAAGTATAACTTATTGATTCTAACATCTATTAATTAGATTCAAACTTATCCACATGCTTGGTAAGATTCAAACCCATATATTCAGACTCAGGTCTCTGGATTACTAGTCCAGCAACAATATTACTGCAACACCACCTCCACCTGAATGCATCAAATATTAAATGTGTGGATCTTTACCACCTGCAGGCTAATTCAAAATAGATTTGCCAGCATCACTAATATCGGCCAACACGAAGACCTGTGCCAGACATTTTAAACACGGCTCACCAGTGAAGACTGGCCGATTGAGCAATTAAAATCGCCCGTGGTACTTGTACATTTTTGGATCACTGAGAACTGATCGTTTGCAATTTTAAACTGTTCAAATGACAGATCTATTGATGGTGAAGTCCATTTGTCATCTATTTCTGTCACATTCCAATGATATCACTGGAACAACTGTAAACATGATACAGTGAAGTGAATGGCAAAACAGAACGAGCTTCCTAACATTTTAATAGAGCCGAACAGAGGCCCAAAAAAATGAAGCTGCTTTGATTGTCTCTAAAGAGAAAGGAGAGGAATAAAGAGAAGCAAGAGGCATAGACCTCCCCAGCTGCAGATATACCTCGCCCATTCCCATTATGAAACAATTATGGGATAGCCCTGGTAGCAGAACCTATTACTTCCCTGTTGAAAGCAAACGACCTCTACCTTACCCTGCTGACCAATTGGCTGGGAGGATTTATTCAGGCCCCCCAACTGTCTCTTTACTGAAGCAGCAGGTGAATCTCTAATTGACACTGCTGCTTGTTCATTGAAATCTGGTCTCGAGAATTAAAATATAGCCCCCAGTAAATCATTATTCAAATCATTAGTCTGAGCAATTCCAGAAAATATGCTTTGAAGTTGTCAATAAACAGGCAAAACTCATTTTAGCAATCAGTAACAACACTATGTTACTTAATATAAAAGCAGTTTCAGCATCATTTTCAGGCCCTGGTAACATTATTTATCCACACGATGAAACTACTATTCAAATCCATCCAAACAGCTTTTTAGAAATCTTATTATAACACAGTCTGGCTTGCAAAATCAAAGTTACACTTAAAGATGACAATCCATCAAACATATTTGCAGTTACTCTGAGAAGCGACAAATCAGTTTAGATTTTGAATCATGTATGCAATTAAATGTCAACCACAAACAAAGCTACTGTGGCTAAAGTACTTTCGGAAACTCTTTGAATATATCCAACAGATTTGATGGATACATCATGTGACTAAGCTTGTTTACATATTGGTTAATGCCTTTTTTTCCGTTAGAGGAAAGATTTTATTTATTCGCTGACATATTTATTTTGAAAAATATCAATGCAAACAATCTTGAACTCAGTGAATTAAATGTCTCATCTTAGGTTAATGACAACTCAAATCAATAATTCCTGAATGTCATATATTGCTCAGTTGGTGTTCCATAAATGTGCCATTTATTCTGACAGGGAATGAATTGCAATTTTCTCTCTTTTTCATTAATGCAGAGTTTATCCTTCACTGTTT
Source organism: Chiloscyllium plagiosum (assembly GCF_004010195.1). NCBI lineage: Eukaryota > Metazoa > Chordata > Chondrichthyes > Orectolobiformes > Hemiscylliidae > Chiloscyllium > Chiloscyllium plagiosum. The sequence continues at coordinate 41,474,216 of NC_057722.1, read as the reverse complement.
CAAATCCATTTAAGAATTTTGTTTCTAGACACCTTTTAGTGAATTGTTTGTGATATTGTTCACAATCACATAGAAAAAGCATAGAATTTGCAAATAGTCTGTCCGCTCATGTCAATGGAATGTATGAGAACAAGCAATGTAATTCTCAGCTGGGAAGAACAGATGCTTTTTAGAGTAGAAAACCCTCAAAATAGGGACTAGGATAATGAATCTCTCCTTGTCTGTGTGTAATTGACAACATGTTCAGTTTGATTTATGTATGTACAGAAAAGTGGGTACAGTAACACAAAGAATTTATCAACAAGTCTGGAAAACCTGATAGTTCATGAATGATGAAGTCACAAGAGAGTTATCAACATCTTCCTTGTCAGAGCACCACTGGGGCTTTGGTTTGTACCATTCAGTTTTGATTTACCTTTAATGAGCACAGAGGGTGTTTTAGTACTTCTCAATAGGACATGTGACCTGCCTTTCACTTCTCTTCAGAAAGAAATGCCTACCAGATTGAAAACTTGCTCAGTGGAGGAAGAATTACTTTGATTGGGAGCATTTCAGCACAAAATAAAGCAGACTGCAGCTGTGAGTGATGAAGCTATGTTGGTCTATTTATATTGTGACTGAATGGCTGAAAATGATGGATTTAAAACGGTAGTTGCTGCAGAACGTTAGAGAGTCATACGGTTTTTAAAAGCACGGAATGTGGCCTTTTGGCCCATCATGTCCATGCCAGTCTTCAAGTTTCTGTCAGTTCTAATCCCATTTTCCAGCAATATGCCTTGTCAGCTATGGCATTTCAGGCATTCACCTAAATAGTACTTAAATGTCTTGAGGGTGCCTGCCTCCCTCTGAGTAAAAACATTTCCCTTCAGGTCCACTATAATACTTCTGCGCTTTACCTTCGAACACGCCCCCTATTATTGACCCCCCCTACTAAGGTGAAAAGTTTCTTCCTATCTGTCCTGTCTATTCCCCTCAGACTTTGGTACACCTCAGTCAGAACCCCTCACCTCCATCCCATTCCAGACTTCTTTGCTCTGAACAAAATAACCTCAGCCAATCTAGTCTTTCTTCATAGCTAAATCACTCAACCCAGGTGAATCTCCTCTGCACCAATTCCATTGCATCATAACCCCTTATGTAGTGACCAGAACTGCACATAGTACTCAGCTGAGTACTAAGCAATGTGATATACAATTCCATTATAGCCTCTTTGCTTTTCTATTAAATACTTTGATGAATAAAGGCAAGTATTCCATTTGCATTATTAACTACGTCCTGCTGCCTGTAGACATGCACAGCATGGTTCCGCTGATTCTCTGTATTTCCTAGAGTCCTACCATTGAACATGCCTTGCCTTGTCATTCCTCCCAAAATGCATCACCTCACACACTTCAGGGTTAGATTTCACTTGCCATTGTTCAGCCTATCTGACCAGCTCATCTATATCATCCTATTGTCTAAACCTTTCCTCATTGCTATTACAACACCATATCATCTACATGATTTGGAGATGCTGGTGTTGGACTGGGGTGAATAAAGTTAAAAATCGCACAACACCAGGTTATAGTCCAACAGGTTTAATTGGAAGCACAATAGCTTTTAGAGCGTTGCCTAATGAAGGAGCGACGCTCCGAAAGCTAGTGTGCTTCCAATTAAACCTGTTAGACTATAACCTGGTGTTGTGTGATTTTTTAAATATGTCATCTACAAATTGAGTGATCCAACTTTCAACGCTCATATCCAGCATATAGCACAAATAGTAAGGCATACCACTGGACACAGCCTCTTGTCACAAAAAAAAACTGATCACCCTTTGCTTCCTGCCATTAAACAAATTTTGAAACCAATTTGCCAAATTGCCCTGGATCCCATGGGCTCTTTACTCATAGAATATCGAACATAGAACTAAACAGTGCAGAACAGGCCCTTCGGCCCTCGATGTTGCATTGACCTGTGAACTATTCTCAGCTCGTCCCATTACACTATCCCATCATCATCCATGTGTTTATCCTAGGATTGTTTAAATCTCCATAATGTGGCTGAGTTGACCATATTGGCAGGTCGGGCATTCCACATCCTTACCACTCTCTGAGTAAAGAACCTGCCTCTGACATCTGTCTTAAATCTATCACCCTTTAATTTGTAATTATGCCCCCTTGTACAAGCTGACGTCATCATCCTAGGACTTTCACTGTCTACCCTATCTAATCCTCTGATCATCTTGTATGTCTCTATCAAATCCCCTTTTAGGCTTCTTCTTTCCAATAAGGACAGACCCGAGTCTCTCAGCCTTTCCTCATAAGACCTTCCCTCCAGACCAGGCAACATCCTGGTAAATCTCCTCTGCACCTTTTCCAATGCTTCCAAATCCTTCCCGAAATATGGCGGCCAGAACTGTACACAATATTCCAAGTGTGGCCGCACTAGTGTTTTGTATAGTTGAAGGATTGTATTGGGGCTCCAGAACTCAATCCCTCTACCAATGAAACCTAACACACTGTATGCCTTCTTAACAGCACAATTCACCTGGATAGCAACTTTCAGGGATCTATGTGCATGGACTCCAAGATCCCTCTGCACATCCACACTACCAAGAATCTTTCCATTCACCCAGTACTCTGCCTTCCTGTTATTCTTCCCAAAGTGCATCACCTCACATTTAGCTGCATTGAACTCCATTTGCCACCTCTCAGCCCAATTCTGCAGTTTATCAAAGTCCCCCTGCAACCTGTAACAATCTTCCAAACTGTCTACTACTCCACCAACTTAAGTGTCATCACTTCTACAGCACACTTTGTCACCTCAAATTCAATCAAATTTGTTAGACATGATTGCCCCTTTAAAACGGCATGTTGACTATCCTTGATTAATCCTTGCCTCTCCAAGTGGAGATTAATTTGGTCCCTCAGAACTTTTTTTCCATTGGTTTCCTTCCTACAAATGTTAGACTCACTGCCTTGTAGTTTCCTGATTCCTAACCACCTTTCTTGAATATTAGTTCCATATAAGCTGTCATTTAATCCACTGGCAAGAGAAGATTTGAAAATGAATGTCAGAGCATGTGCAATCTCCTTCCATGCCTCCCACAGCAACCTGGGATACATCTCATTGGGGCCTACAGATTTATCCAACTTCAAGCCTGCTCAAACTGCTGATACTCCTCTCTCTCAATGTTAGTTCATTCAAATGTATCACAGTCCCTTTCCCTGAATTCTGTACTTACGTTGTAACTATTCACTGTAGAACTGAGAAATAAGAAAGGGATGGTCACCTTGTTGGGATTGTATTATAGTCAGAACAAAATTGAGAAACAAATTTGTCAGGAGATCTCAGTTATCTGTAAGAACAATGGGCTGGTTATGGTAGGGATTTTAACTTTCCAAACATAGACTGGGACTGCAATAGTGTTAAGGGTTTAGATAGAGAGGAATTTGTTAAGTGTGTACAAGAAAAATATTTGATTCAGTATGTGGATGTACGTCCTAGAGAAGGTGCAAAAGTTGACCTACTCTTGGGAAATAAGGCAGGACAGGTGACTGAGGTGTCAGTGGGAGAGCACTTTGGGGCCAGTGACCATAATTCTATTAGATTTAAAATAGTGATGGAAAAGGATAGACCAGATCTAAAAGTTGAAGTTCTAAATTGGAGAAAGGCCAATTTTGACGGTATTAGGCAAGAACTTTCGAAAGCTGATTGGGGACAGATATTCGCAGGTAAAGGGACGGCTGGAAAATGGGAAGCCTCCAAAAATGAGAAAACGAGAATCCAGAGAAAGTATATTCCTGTTAGGGTGAAAGGAAAGGCTGGTAGGTATAGAGAATGCTGGATGACTAAACCAAATGAGGGTTTGGTTAAGAAAAATAAGGAAACATATGTCAGGTATGGACAGGATAGATCGTGTGAATCCTCAGAAGAGTATAAAGGCAGTAGGAGTATACTTAAGAGGAAAATCAAGAGGGCAAAAAGGGGACATGAGATAACTTTGGCAAATAGAATTAAGGAGAATCCAAAGGGTTTTTACAAATACATTAAGGACAAAAGGGTAACTAGGGAGAAAATAGGGTCCCTCAAAGATCAGTAAGGTGGCCTTTGTGTGGAGCCACAGAAGATTGGGGAAGATACTAAACATGTATTTTGCATCAGTATTTACTGTGGAAAAGGACATGGAAGATTTAGAATGTAGGGAAATAAATTGTGACATTTGAAAAATGTACATATTACAGAGGAGGAAGTGCTGGATGTCTTGAAACACATAAAAGTGGATAAATCCCCAGGACCTGATCAGATGTACCCTAGAACTCTATGGGAAGCTGGGAAATTGATTGCTGGGCCTCTTGCTGAGTTATTTGTATCATCGATAGCTATGGGTGAGGTGCCGGAAGACTGGAGGTTGGCTAACATGGTGCAACTGTTTAAGAAGGGTGGTAAGGACAAGTCAGGAACTATAGACCAGTGAGCCTGATGTCAGTGGTGGGCAAGTTGTTGGAGGGAATCCTGAGGAACAGGATGTACATGTATTTGGAAAGGCAAGGACTGATTAGGGATAGTCAACATGGCTTTGTGCGTGGGAAATCATGTCTCACAATCTTGATTGAGATTTTTGAAGAAGTGACAAAGAGGATTGATGAGGGTAAAGTTGTAAACGTGATCTATATGGACTTCAGTAAGGCATTCGATAAGGTTCCCCATGGAAGACTGCTTAGCAAGGGTAGGTCTCATTGAATACAGGGAGAATGAGCCATTTCAATACAGAACTGGCTTGAAGGTAGAAAACAGAGGGTGGTGGTAGGAGGTTGTTTTTCAGACTGGAGGCCTGTGACCAGTGGAGTGTCACAAGGATCGGTGCTGGGTCCACTATGTTTTGTCATTTATATAAATGATTTGGATATGAGCATAAGAGGTATAATTAGTAAGGTTGCAGATGACACCAAAATTGGAGGTGTAGTGGGCTGCAAACAAGGTTACCTCAGATTACAATGGGATCTTGATCAGATGGGCTTATGGGCTGAGGAGTGGCAGATGGAGTTTAATTTATCTACCTGCAACTCTGATTTCAAAGAGCTATGAACCTGCACTCCAAGATCTCTTTGTTCAACAACACTCCCTAGGACTTTACCATTAAGTGGGCCAATAGAGTTATGAGTGGCAAATGGAGTTTAATTCAGATAAATGTGAGGTGCAGCATTTGTGAAGCTGTGGGTGACCATGTCTAAAGAAAGTATTATGAATGTAACTCTCAATCTCGTGGATGCACATCTAGGTCTCCAGCTGACACTCTATCACCAAAACCCAGACTGTTAGGACTATCTGAGATCTCCCACACACTACAGATGTTATAGAACACTTTTCCCAAATGGTCAGTCTTTCTAAGCCTCAGACTGAAGGCCCTCTCTACAATTGCAGCTTGTTTTATGGCTTATTTCAGCAACAATTTGTATTCTTGTGTGGAAAAATGAGTAAGGATACTTTATAGGAGTGTTATCAAACTAAGTTTGACACCACACTATTGAAGGAGATATCAGAGCATGTGACAAAAAGCTACCACAGAATCACTACAGTGTGAAAAAGGCCCTCTGAAGAGTAACCCAACTCTACTCAACTACTCTACACCTTATCCCTGACTAATGCACATAACCTACACATCCCTGAACACTATGAACAATCTAGCGTGGCCAATCTACCTAACTTGTACATCTTTGGATTCTGGGAGGAGACCGGAGCACCTGGACGAAACCCACGCAGCCATGGGGAGAATGTGCAAACTCCATATAGACAGTCGTCCATGGCTGGAATTGAACCCAGGTCCCTGGCGCTGTGAGGTTGCAGGGCTAACCACTGAGCCACCGTGCTGCCCCTTGGTCATTCCATTAAAACCTAAGAGGAGGCTTAAAAGGTAATGAGGTGAAGAGGTTTAGGTAGGAAATTCTAGAGTCTAGTGTCTAGCTGAAGATATTGCCACTATTGGTGGAACAATTAAAAATCAACATTGTGCAAAAGGCGGAACTGAAGGGCTGAAGATTGTAAGGCCAAATGTTATAGAAGTAGAAAGAGATGAAGACATAACAGATTTGAAAATAAGGGTGTCAATTTTAAAACTGACATGTTGCCAGATTAAGAATTATTATAGCTCAACAAATGCAGGAATAATGCGTGAATGTGACATAGCAAGTTCAAACACAATCAGCAGAGTTTTTTTTAGATTAGGTTAGATTCCCTACAGTGTGGACACAGGCCCTTCAGCCCAACTAGTCCACACCGACTTTCTGAAGAGTAACCCACCCAGACCCATTCCCCCTAGCTAATGCACCTAACTCTATGGGCAATTTAGCATAACCAATTCACCTAACCTGCACATCTTTGGACTGTGGGAGGAAACCCACGCAGACACGGGGAGAATGTGCAAACTCCACACAGACAGTCGCTCGAGGCTGGAATTGAACCTGGCTCCCTGGCTCTGTGAGGCAGCAGTGCTAACCACTGAGTCACCGTGCCTGAATGGCATCAAGTGTATAAAGAGTGCAAGATGGAATGGTGACTGGACCACTGTTGGAATTGACAATGTTCTACGTTATTGTAGTGACCGTGAATGGGAGGTAGGCAAATAATATCCTGTGACATTACAACAAACATGCTTATTGAAATAAAAAAAATGCCATGCTATATAGCTATAATTGACTGAAATAAGTATGAAAAACACATGTTCATTCATGAAGTGAAAAATCTGTGCTGTTCTACTGATGTGGGCGGCACGGTGGCACAGTGGTTAGCACTGCTGCCTCACAGCGCCAGAGACCCGGGTTCAATTCCCGACTCAGGCGACTGACTGTGTGGAGTTTGCACGTTCTCCCCGTGTCTGCGTGGGTTTCCTCCGGGTGCTCCGGTTTCCTCCCACATCACAAAGATGTGCAGGGTCAGGTGAATTGGCCATACTAAATTGCCCGTAGTGTTAGGTAAGGGGTAAATGTAGGGGTATGGGTGGGTTTCGCTTCGGTGGGTCGGTGTGGACTTGTTGGGCCGAAGGGCCTGTTTCCACACTGTAATCTAATCTAATCTAATCTAATCTAATCTGATGTTATTGTGAATATTATGTGGTCAACATCAGACCTCAGGAAGACAATAATAATGTTGATCAGAATCTGACTGCATTGAAACTGCTGAACATTAGGAACTTGGGAACTTTAAAGATTATCTCATCAGAGATAGCATCATCTGAGAACTTGGAGATCCTGCCATGAGGCCACATCTGCTGAGGGGGACAAAACATACTCTCAAGAAAGCTATTAATGTGCGCAGAAGTTCTGATGTTGCCAATCATCAGGTACAGTCTGTTCTGTTATAACGTGATAATTATGTTCCTGTGTGAACCCGCATTATAAGAAAATTGTGTAATAGCAGCATCATTTCAACGAATGAGACTGGAATCACGTTATAGCCAATACAATATGGAAAGTTCACATTCTACAAATAATGGTCTACGTTATTCAATCACGGTATATCAATTTGCATTGAAGAAATGCGCATTAGAGCACAACCAACTATACAGAGAAATTATGAAACAATTGAGAGTTTGTATTTTGCTGAACGATAGTCTAGGCTGAGCAACAACATTACAATAGAGAAAAGAAAAAAAATAATTCCAGAAGGGCCATAAGAAAGATTCTATGCAAAAATTATAAATTGTTAGAATGATATCTGCAGAAGGTGAGCATTCAATGAATGAGCAATATTAAATAAACATTGGTGCTACATACATTATGAGCTTTACAAAGGCGATGACTCAGAAATAAAGCCACCAAAGGTAGAATTGATGCAATATTACAGAACAATGCTCATCACAGAACAAAGGATAAATGAGCTGAGAGCCTGAAGTAATGGGAAGAATAAAGATCTGCAGTTCCAGATAGTAGTCACTGAACAAAATCCACACATATCAGCGAAGACAAGTCTGAAGACTGGACAGCAGAGCGAAATGTACTGGAAGAAATTTGTAGCATGTCATAGGGCATCAAGTGATTGCTCAATAGAACCAAAACATACAAAGATGTTTTTCCACATTGATTTCTTCCTGGTGAATAACATCTTGAAACAGATGAAAGTCTGAAACCAAAGCAACATCTGTCAAGGAAAGTTTCAATTGTCCTCATGTCCAGCTTGAAGGTTATGTTAGGGACAGCTAAAGATATAGGAACAGAATTAGGCCATTCAGCTCATTGAATTTGCTCTATCATTTCATCATGGGTTAAATGTGTCTCAGCCCCATTCTCCTGCCTTCTCTCCAAAATCTTTGACCTCCTTACTAACCAAGAATAGCCATTGCAGAGGCATAATAGGGAACGTGCACTGCTTTGCACTTTTCAGCCAACATAGGCAGAGGGAATAGAAACTAGAGAATACTTTGTACTTTGTACTAAACAAAAATATAAATATTGTAAATCAAGCATGTTGAAAATGTATTGAAGCACATCAAAGTGGAACATAGAGAGAAAACAATGCATCTGTAGCACTTCATGTAATTTCCAATTTGAAATGTTTAATCAGGCCATATATCTGACATGGAATGAAATTTATAAATATTGAGATATTTACAATCATTAAGAGTGGAACATGCTTCGTTTAGACATGCTGAATTTTCTTGTAAATTCTATATTACTCAAGTTAAATTTTTTGTAATGTTTCTGTTTATAGATTTTAGTAATAAGTATATTTTAGGTCTATAATCTGTATCCACATGGGGTGCGAGATGAAATGAAAGATGGATCTTTTTATGAATTAGTAGTGAAAGAAGAAACTCAAGTCAATACATCAGATGTCAGTCAAACTTAACAAGTGGATTCCAACTGTGTGCTCATTCCCTCACAACAACTTCAGCTTCTAAATACAGTTGTTAGTAGTCAACTTTTTGTTTCACAGCACCATTGAGAACTGTAGAATTGGTCTCATTACTCCTCAATCCTTGTTCCCTGGCATTCCTCTTTTGCAGATTGAACTGACATGTGAACTGAATTTAAACAATAGCTCTAGAGGTAACTTTCTGACATCTAGTCTCCCAATCTATCAAACCTTTTGAAGATTTGGAATACATTTTTGTACATTATTGGTTTTTTTTGCTACAAACATGAAAGTCATTTCACGAAACCGCATGAAACAGCTCAGGTATGATTTCACCAATATTCAAGATGTCATTTCTGTATGAATAGGAAATGCCAGTACTCTATGTGTGCTTATAGCCTTTGTTCTTTTAAAAATACCTTCTTAACTGCAAGTTAATTTAAATTTAAGTATGAGCAATATCAACATGCAGAAATATAATTACAACTATTAGACTTTCCATTTCAAAAAGGTTCATTTCCATTCCAAGATAATCACATTTATATTTCTGTGTTAGCACCATTGAATTCATACTGTATGTTTAACATTGAACTCTTCAAACCATTGATCTTATCAGAGTAAGGCACACCAAGGAGACAATAAAAACCAGAAATCTTTAAATTTTCCAATTTACTGAGAGAAATGAAATGATTCATATTTAAATCTCACTCATTGCACTTTGCTAGTGGGTGAGTTTTTAATTTAGATTTAACAAGGATTATTTTTGCACGTTTAGATTTTGAAATAAGTTTTCATTAAGCCATTGGAAACACTTATCTATACCTATTATAAAACATAACTGTTTTTAGTATTTAATTTTAAAGCATTTGAATGTGGAAGATATTCTTACAGTGTTTCAAGGTAAACTATAATGTTATATTGTAGCAGAACTCACAAAAAGAAAGCCAAAAGATAAGATGCTATAATCAGAAATGTATATTTACTATATTTACAATTATTACTTTCTGACTGCTAACCTCACTAATTATTTACGTTTTGCTGTGATTCATGGTCTAATGGGACTTACGGCAGAGAGTGTGCAATGGATTTCACTTGCCAGTAATATCTAAACACCAAACATATTGATTTATGTCTATTTACACTATGTGATTTTAAAGTTAATTGTTTCTTGAATTAATTGTCTCTCTAACAACACACAGTAAGATGACGGACTTGGATCTTTCAGCCACCTTCAAATATTTCTTAATGCTAAGTTCATGAAGAGAATTCAATGTCCAATTGAACAGAAATTAGAACAGAAAATACTGAAAGTACTCAGCAGGTTAGGCACTGTTTTTGGATAGAGAAACAGAGTTAATGTTTCAGGAAAATGCTGAATTAACTGGATACTGCAAGGGCTAAGATCTCTGACAATACTCAGGTAATAGCACTGAAGTTCCAGAAGTTGTCACATCCTAGCCAAGCTATTCCAATACTCTGGTCTTTACCCACCAATATGGGAAATTTGTTCAGGCATTGTCCTATGCACTAAAAGCAGGACCAAATAGCCTGGCCAATTACAATCCCACTAAACTATTCTCGATCATCAATAAAGTGATGGAAAGGATCATTGCTAATCTTATCAATAAACATGTCTTCAGTCATAATCAGCTCACTAATACTTCATTTGGTTCCTTCCATTTGGTTCATTTGGTTTCTTCATAGCCAACTGCCGCGGCGGCATTAGTCACCTCAACTTCTCCACCCCTCTCACCCACTCCAACCTCTCACTCTCGGAACGTGCAGCCCTCCACTCCTTCCGTTCCAACCTGAACCTCACTATCAAACCAGCAGACAAGGGAGGCGCGGTAGTAGTTTGGCGCACCGACCTTTACACCGCTGAGGCTAAACGCCAGCACAGGGACACCTCCTCCTACTGCCCCCTTGACCATGACCCCACCTCCTACCACCAAACCATCATCTCCCAGACCATCCAGAACTTCATCACCTCAGGGGATCTCCCATCCACTGCCTCCAACCTCATAGTCCCACTACCCCGCACCGCCCGTTTCTACCTCCTGCCCAAAATCCACAAACCTGACTGCCCCGGCCGACCCATTGTCTCAGCCTGCTCCTGCCCCACCGAACTCATCTCTGCATACCTCGACACGGTCCTGTCCCCCTTAGTCCAAGAACTCCCCACCTACGTTCGGGACACCACCCACGCCCTCCACCTCCTCCATGATTTTCGCTTCCCCGGTCCCCAACGCCTTATTTTCACCATGGACAGCCAGTCCCTGTACACCTCCATCCCCCATCACGAAGGACTCAAAGCCATCCGCTTCTTCCTTTCACGCCGTACCAACCAGTACCCTTCCACTGACACCCTCCTTCAACTGACTGAACTGGTCCTCACCCTGAACAACTTCTCTTTCCAATCCTCCCACTTCCTCCAAAACGAAAGGAGTAGCCATGGGCACCCACATGGGCCCCAGCTATGCCTGCCTCTTCGTAACCCTCCTTCGACTGACTGAACTGGTCCTCACCCTGAACAACTTCTCCTTCCAATCCTCCCACTTCCTCCAAACGAAAGGAGTAGCCATGGGCACCCACATAGGCCCCAGCTATGCCTGCCTCTTCGTAACCCTCCTTCGACTGACTGAACTGGTCCTCACCCTGAACAACTTATCTTTCCAATCCTCCCACTTCCTCCAAACGAAAGGAGTAGCCATGGGCACCCACATAGGCCCCAGCTATGCCTGCCTCTTCGTAGGATAGGTGGAACAGTCCATCTTCCGCAACTACACTGGCCACACCCCCC
>NC_057722.1:41413943-41461495 GCF_004010195.1 Chiloscyllium plagiosum | reverse complement strand
CAGTCAAATCCCTTGAACTCAGCACCGCCTTCCTAACCTGCAATCTTCTTCCTGACCTCTCCGCCCCCACCCCACTCCGGCCTATTACCCTCACCTTGACCTCCCTCCACCTATCGCATTTCCAAAACCCCTCCCCCAATCCCTCCTCCCTACCTTTTATCTTAGCCTGCTGGAAACACTTTCCTCATTCCTGAAGAAGGGCTTATGCCCGAAACGTCGATTCTCCTGTTCCTTGGATGCTGCCTGACCTGCTGCGCTTTTCCAGCAACACATTTTCAGCTCCTTCCAGGGTAACTGAGCATGTTACATTCTTGATTAAAATATGGACAAAGAGCTGGGTTCCAGAGGTAAGTCTTCAACATCAACTGCCTTCAACATCAAGGCCACAATTTACTTGAGTGTAGCATCAAGACCTCGACTAAACTAAAGTCAATCAGAATCACAGGGAAACCTCTGAATTCATATTTTGCACAAAGGAAGAGCTCAGCCATCTGAACTCGAGGACATTGCTGCAGAAATTCCTCAGGTTACTGTCCTAGATCTAACCACCTTCAGCTCCTTCATCAGTTACCATCCCACTAATATTATAGTGGGCAGGCAAAGTGACAGGCAATCCTCCAGCTCTTGGGCTTATTCTGCATTCACTGCAATTTTATGTGTGACTGAGGTTAGCAGGGCCTGGAGCGAAGCCAGCCATCTTTCACTACATGGGCTGCTAACAGGTAGGAAGAGAGGGCACCAACATTAGGGGATCCTCCCACCTTTGAGAACCTCCTCATCAAGTTCGTATCCCCAATTTATTTGTTCATTTCATGGCCTCCAAAACTCCACAACCCAACCCCTTGGTGGGGTCTGTCAGGCAGGTTTGACCAAAACACCTGGCTTACCTCAATTCCAGGATCTATTGTTCATCTTCTTGTAATCCCAGTTTGACTGCTGTTCTATTTTGGCTCCATTGGGACTATGGAGCTGCGCTCTAAGACAGAAGTCTCACAGTCATTCAATAAAAAATGTCTTCAGCGTAATATCGCTGTGGAGAATTTGGGTTTCTGGTTGGTCTGGTACCAATGGACATTTGAATTGGAGAGAGGACTCATAATCTGTACCTCCATAAAATCTTACCTTTTGTCTGGAACAGACTACAGTCAAGAACCTACAGTACTACAGGCCTCAACTGAAGAAGGATAGCAACAAGAGGTGGGTCACCTGTGGATAAAGCCAATAGTGCTGGCTGTGATTATTTGTTTTAAATTCCTACAACCAATGTGTAGATTAGTTGTTTTCACGAGTGGATTTCTAGCAGATGAGCTCTTATCCACAAAAATCAACACATCACAACTGGACTTGTTGCTGGCTTTACTACAGAAATGAATGTGAATATCAACATCACAAACCAGCAGCCATATCAATTTTTATTTATGATAGAAATATAAATGTAATAATTCTTTAACAACCTTGTTTTTGGAATGATGCTTGAGGAACAAGCATTGACCAGGAATAACATTTAAACATTGCACCATAATGACCAGGAAATACCTTCCTGCAACCTTCTACACTAGTTCTGCCAAACAGATTACTAGATTAGAGACAATAACTGAAGACTGAAATCACTGGTTTCCATGATCATCCAACCCAAAGGGGAACCAAAAGAACTACAGATACTATAAAGCAGAAATGAAAACAGGAATTGCTAGAAAAGCTCAGAAGGTCTGGCAGTCAAACTCCAATTCTGAGGAAGGGTCATTCAACTCAAAGTTTTAACTTTGATTTCTCTCCATAGTTGCTAACAGACCTGTTGTGCTTCTCCAGCTCTTTCTGTTTTTGTAGCCTCCATAAGAAAAATACAGATAATGAAGCTGTGGGCTGAGAGTACAGATCTACACTGTTCCACCAGATATATAGAACCTTTATGGCAAAATAACAATATTTATGCTTATTGCTGGCCTTCAGTCCAATCTTCAAACAAAATTATGAATATTTCTTGAATGATATTATATTGCTGTGAGTTTTAACCTTTGTTGTTGGGCACTCTGTTGTTGTGTCTGTTGTAATGAACTCTAATTGTACTTTCAGTCTATTGTGGAACATCATGAAGCACAATGGTCAAATTTATCAGGTTCCTCAAATTTTTTGAAATTGCCAAAAGTGATCACCCTAAGGAGAGGGGACACTCTCTCTGGCTCTCTCACTGATAGGCCACAGCTCCTTTTGTGCCAGAGAGTCTTCTAACAATGTCCAAGTCTGGGATCCCAAGTACAATTTTTAATTAGATGGCTAGCATGCTCACTGGTTACTAATTGACCAGTCTTGCAAAGATCTTTTGCAATTCTTATGTTCCCCACCTCCCCTGCTCTCCACCACCTCCCCCCCCTCCGTCCCCCTTTTTCCCCTCACCACCCCCAAACTCCAACGGTGTGGTGTCAGGAACTTTTTTTTATGCTAATACCAGGGCCCTGGCAGCAAAGAGAAAATCCTGCACCACAGTGTTTGTTACCGATTATTGCCATTGCAATGAAATCCAGACCACTCAGATGGGTTAATATCTGTGTGTGTTCTATTCACAGGTCATGTACCCATACTTTCCAAGCACAGATGCTGTGCTTGGAAACAATCATGTTTTTTGAACAGTTTATTGCACATTTTGCCCAAGTTTGCGTGCTGGGCAAGCTGGAGAGTGAAATGCTGAGGAAGATCTTGAGGCATGAGTGTGCATCTGTGAGGGTTACCAAGCCTGAATTGAAATGTATGGATGAAAACTTTTAAGGTAGAAAATCAACAAAATGAAGCAAAATGAAAAGTTCACTATTTTTGTTCGGAATGTTATGTTCTTTTCCTTATATAATTTTGTGTGTCTTTAATAAACTGCCATGATTTGGAGATGCCGGTGTTGGACTGGGGTGTACAAAGTTAAAAATCACATAACACCAGGTTATAGTCCAACAGGTTTAATTGGAAGCACACTAGCTTTCGGAGCGACGCTCCATCATCAGGTGATAGTCTTCACCCGACTATCACCTGATGAAGGAGTGTCGTTCCGAAAGCTAGTGTGCTTCCAATTAAACCTGTTGGACTATAACCTGGTGTTGTGTGATTTTTAACTTTAATAAACTGTGTTAGGATCTGACAAATCCATTTTAATGCAGTGGAAATTTTTAAGATCCTCAATATAATTCTGACCAGTGTGAACAGCAAGAATCAAAAACAAACTCACGCCAACTTCTTTCAATTATTCTGACTCAAAAGTCAAGTATGTTTTTTAAATCATCTTCTGCTTTCTTTTGCCAAGCTAAATATCAATACAGCAAGACAAAATATTATTGAATCTGTCTGCTTTATCTTCTTTTTAAACCTCAAATGTGGCTTTTAAATTCATGAGAAAAATCTAAGTAAAATTACATCAACTAGATGGCTCTGATCAGTCCCTCTTGTTACTTAAAGAATTTAATTAAGTTCGGGAGATATGACCTATTGCCAACTATCCCTTGTGCTTTCTACATTGATTAGACAAACTTTGAAGGAAAAACCTTTTTGGCTGTTTCCCACAACCCAGCTCAAATGCTTAGTGTACACTTTGTTGAAATATATCCCACTTAGTTTTATATATGGATAATACATTTGCTATTCTAATCTCCAGGTACAGCAATTACTAATATGGATTTGGCACAACTGGAGCATTTTGTTATTCTTTTACTATTGTTTAAGTTTTGTTAATTCTGTTGTAGCATGTGTTAACCATCAGTTTTTTTATCAGAAGTTATATCTCTGCCTAATTTGCAATAATTAGTCATTCAAAGATGGTTGCAAGAGAAAGAAAGAGGCATTGAATTCAAATATATGTTGGGGTTTGTTTAAATATAGGTTTAATGGGCTGATATGCTTTGAATTTAATGTATTATGTACGGTTGCTTGATTTAGATCTTCTTTGTTTATTGAAAATATTTGTCTGCCAATCTTTTACTAATGCGCAGTCTTTGAAAGTAGATAATGATGCTGTGGGTTCTTTTGATGGTAAGGTAAGGAAAGGCATCAGTACGTGAAAGTATTATCTGCACCATAATTTAGTATTACTGTGTAACAAATGTACTGAGATATCCAGGCAAGTACAATTTATCTCTTTCTTCTACTACAGAGAGAAATAATTGAACTTTACAACAATTATTGAGAGATATTATTATGACTATTCATTTCTTTGATCACTAAATAATAACCTTTTTGACAGCTAAAACCCAAGTCAAAGTCCAGTACATTCCACTGGATTCCAAAGAAAACTTAAGGCTGCAGCGGACAGACAAGAGTTACTCAACAAATCATGTTCACTTTGGGCATTGGCAGAAAACTAACAATTGTAGACTGGTTATCCTTTGTACATTTGGCTCAACTTTCCTTTCCAATTAAACGTTTAAAACAAAAGTAAAATAAAATACAGAACTATCAAAACTGATGAAGAATTCTCAATTCATTCACTAATAATTTCTCTCAGTCATTAAAATCCACTTTCTGGAATATCTATCCTTGCAGTATGAAATAATTGCTGTCAAGACTCAAGAGATTAAGACATCCAGTGATACTGAAGCTAAATGTCTTGGGCCTACTCCTCATCTTCGGCAACAATTTCATGGAATATCCATAAAAATTGGCATTCACAATATTGCACCATATTTCCAGATTCCACCAACAATGTAATAGACAATCTGGAGATTACTATTGAAATTGAATGCAATTAACAAAAGCCTTAGCTACTTTCTCATTGATTACCTGATGGCTTCCTGTAATTATCACATCTGTTTCCGGTGTATTGGAGGTATTTAGATTTTACAGGAGGATATACCTTGCTGATCTCTATGTATGTTGGTTTCCTCAGCCAAATTGACTGGAATATGCCAATAATCTTCAATGTTGAAAACCCTCCTAAATATTTAATTGAATTAATTAGCCATTTTGTCATGTTCCATTATGCTTCTATTGAAGACTTGCATTCATATTATTCTTCATGACCTCAGGATTTCCCAAAGTCCTTTACAGTGGAAGAAGCACCTTTTGAAATATGGTCATTAAACAAGTGTCTTATGTTCAGTTATTAGCAATCAAATTTACACAGAGAGATCCCTTTTGCTACTATACCTACCCAATCCTTTTCCATCTTTAACATTATTTTACCTATCCCCAATTGATTATTACATTAATCCTTATCCTCATTGCTTCTTGATTCTCTCTCACATCACAGCTGATTAGGTTATTTTTAACTTCTTGTTTTAATCACAGTCAGTTTGATCTCATTATTTTTCTCCTTCAAACAAGGGTGTACTTTCATTTTGCATCCTACAAAACAACATTTTCAGAATTTATTTCACTTTCACTTTCTAATCCGGCCTGTTGTTTAATTCTCTTTAGACCTCCACTAAAATCTTGCAAGTCTGTTATTTTTAGTCTTAAACTTCATTGTAATGTTTAACCATTTCCCACCATAGTTCTGCAGCTACTGATCTACACCTTTGATTCCTGAACCTTCAATAAAATAATTCTTTTCACTTGGCTATGTTACAACTATCATCTCTACTCTCTTATACACAAGGGAGCCAGACTTAAAAGGATATGACAAACAATTGATTTCGCCATCCAGCACTAGATCTGACAGAAGTACTACTGGTTCAGGTGACATCTGTGAAACACCTTCAACATATTGTCTAGCTATCACCCATTGTTAATAGCTAATCTGAGAATACAACTTTTAAAAAAAGGTTTTGTGATTTATACATGAAAGAAGTGAAACTATCACTGTATTCTAACAGATGAAAGGCTTAACAGACAATCAATTTTTCAATGTATAATTTCAGTTACATCCCACTGTAAATTTTTGTTATAAATTCTGTGTTACGATCGAGCCCTCCACTATCACCTGATGAAGGAGCATCGCTCCGAAAGCTAGTGTGCTTCCAATTAAACCTGTTGGACTATAACCTGGTGTTGTGTGATTTTTAACTTTGCACACTGTGCATGTTTGCTATAAATTCTGTGTGTTTTAACTTTGCACACTGTGCATGTTTGCTATAAATTCTGTGTGTTAGGACTGAGCCCTCCACTATTACCTGATGAAGGAGCGACGCTCCAAAAGCTAGTGTACTTCCAATTAAACCTGTTAGACTATAACTGGGTGTTGTGTGATTTTTAACTCTGTGAAGAATATCTACTATTCCTGGATCACCCTGAGTATCAAACAGTTTTCTGCTGCCCAGAGTACTATATTACTGGAGATGAACCTGTATTCTTAAGTGGACAGTAACTGGCCACTTAAAGGCCAAAATAGATCGATGTTATGTGAGCTGGGTTTTCTTCTCAACTGCAAACCATCTTCTTAAGTTTCTTTTCCTTTTCTTGTCCACCTTCACTTCAATTCATACGCTTTTTTTCATCAAGAATGAGACCTCTAATCAGCAATTTCCCTTTCTTACCATTACCCACCAAGTGAAGCTTGTTGTTAGGCTCGCACCTCTCCTAGACCTAAACCCATATCTTTCTTTTTCTCTTCTGCTTCCCTTGTGCCCTCTGCAAGTTCATTTTCTCCATGAGGATCTTTCCACTCTTGACTTAATCGTCACTAAACTTCCAACCACTTTCCCTCCTTTCCTGGTCCTTCACGTGAGATAATATTATTAATGGTCATTTCTCCTCCTTTGTCCTTCTCCCCTTCAAATCCCTTCTCCTCAAAAAACCAATGTACGTTGGGTCCTGGACAAGCTATTATTCATTTTTAAAATTCTTATCCATGTTTTTGCATCCCTCAATGGCTTTGCCCCTCCCTACCTCTACAATCACCGGCAGATCAATGGGTGGCACGGTGGCACAGTGGTTAGCACTGCTGCCTCACAGCGCCTGAGATCCGGGTTCAATTCCCGCCTCAGGTGACTGACACAGCACATTCTCCCTGTGCCTGTGTGGGTTTCCTCCGGGTGCTCCGGTTTCCTCCCACAGTCCAAAGATGTGCAGGTCAGGTGAATTGGCCATGCTAAATTGCCCGTAGTGTTAAGTAAGGGGTAAATGTAGGGGCATGGGTGGGTTGCGCTTCGGTGGGTCGGTGTGGACTTGTTGGGCCAAAGGGCCTGTTTCCACGCTGTAATGTAATCTAAAAAAACCCTCCAAAATATCTGCATCCCCTCAATTCAGTGTCATTAGCATCTCCAATTTTAATTTCACATTGTAATGCCTTCTCTATTTAGACTCAAAGCTCTAGAAACCTCTCCCTACACATCATTACCTCTCCATCTTATTTTTCATTTTTAAGATAATGCTTAAAAGTGTCTCTCTTTGATCAATCTTTTGACTTTCCGATCTCATACCACCTAATGGGGTCAGTGTCACACTTCTTTTATAATATCTCTGGATATTCAATGCTTTATTGTATGTTTTACAGTATCAAGGGTATGACATAAATATAAAGTGTTGCTGTAAATCAACAACAAAACTATAATTGAAACTCAAGAGAACAAAAACATTAAAGGAAAGATATTTAGAATCTACTGACTAACTGAAAGATTACAAGAGGAAATTTAAAGTTTTAGAACTTGGTTTAAACAAACTAAAAGCAACATTGACTGTCACTATATTACAAACTACAAAGAAGATTCCATGTGATTTTTAATATCACTAACAATCCCATCACAGTTATATTTTACTCTGTCCCTGAAGTGGATGCTTCATTTTTACTTAGAATTAATACAAAGTTATGCTCCATTCACAATTGTTTGCATCTATTTTCCTATCATACCAGGATAACAGCTAATTCCAGGTTTGATTTTTGCTGTAGAGATTACCCTGGAGATTAATTGCTTTAATTCTCCTGAAAGTGGTCTCTCTAATCTGGACCAATTTAAAAACCACACAGCACCAGGTTATAGTCCAACAGGCTTATTTGGAAGCACTAGCTTTCAGAACGCTGCTCCTTCAGCAGGAGGTTGCTATAACCTGATTGTGACCTTCATCAGGTCACAACCACCTGATGAAGGAGCAACGGTGCAAAAGCTAATGCTTCCAAACTTTTAACTTTGTCCCAGTCCAACACCGGCTCCTCCACATCATCTCTCATCTGGGTGTGAGATCTCACATGCATTTTACATATCAAATAAAAGAATCAATCTTCTTTGTGCCTCTGGTACAGAACTGAATGCATCTCTCTCTCTTCCCCTGCCTCTTTTCCCATCCCTCAGGGGTTCCATCCCTCTCTACTTTTTGAAGAGTCACTCATTTTTGTCACGTCCAGTGATAGTTTAGAAAACTCTAATTTGATACTATAATGGTTTACTATGGACTTCTCGGAGAGAAAAGCTGAAAATGTGTTGCTGGAAAAGCGCAGCAGGTCAGGCAGCATCCAAGGAACAGGAGAATCGACGTTTCGGGCATAAGCCCTTCTTCAGGAATGAGGAAAGTGTGTCCAGCAGGCTAAGATAAAAGGTAGGGAGGAGGGACTTGGGGGAGGGGCGTTGGAAATGCGATAGATGGAGGGAGGTCAAGGTGAGGGTGATAGGCCGGAGTGGGGTGAGGGCG
The DNA here is from genome assembly GCF_004010195.1 of Chiloscyllium plagiosum. Classification (NCBI taxonomy): domain Eukaryota; kingdom Metazoa; phylum Chordata; class Chondrichthyes; order Orectolobiformes; family Hemiscylliidae; genus Chiloscyllium; species Chiloscyllium plagiosum. The sequence goes on along the minus strand of NC_057722.1, from coordinate 41,452,957 downwards.
GAGAGGTCAGGAAGAAGATTGCAGGTTAGGAAGGCGGTGCTGAGTTCGAGGGATTTGACTGAGACAAGGTGGGGGGGAGGGGAAATGAGGAAACTGGAGAAATCTGAGTACATCCCTTGTGGTTGGAGGGTTCCCAGCAGAAAATGAGGCGCTCTTCCTCCAACCTGGACTTCTCCCCTCATCTCCCTAACAATATGAATCACCCAGGATATATTCATGTACATATGCTAATATGCTTACATCTTGGAGTTAAATAGACATTTTCAAGTATAGCCATTTATAAAACCTGACATTTCTAAAGTTCCACTGTGAGAATTGGAGACCAATAGTCTATCCCAAGTCATCATGGATACAATTATTACTGTGTACAGATGTGTGCATCTTACATCTTCTTTCCGAAAAAAGACAACCTGGGACTCCCTTTAAACTTTCACAAGTCCAAGCCACTGAAATTTGTTGTCAGGCAGAATTCAGAGATAAATGCGAGATGCTGCATTTTGGGAAAGCAAATCCTAACAGGGCTTATACACTTAATGGTAAGGTCCTAGGGAGTGTTGCTGAACAAAGAGACCTTGGAGTGCAGGTTCATAGCTGTTTGAAAGTGGAGTCGCAGGTACATAGGATAGTGAAGAAGGCATTTGGTATGCTTTCCTTTATTGGTCAGAGTATTGAGTACAGGAGTTGGGAGGTCATGTTGCGGCTGTACAGGACATTGGTTAGGTCACTGTTGGAATATTACAAGCAATTCTGGTCTCCTTCCTATCGGAAAGATGTTATGAAACTTGAAAGAGTTCAGAAAAGATTGATAAGGATGTTGCCAGGGTTGGAGGATTTGAGCTATAGGGAGAGGCTGAACAGGCTGGGGCTGTTTTCCCTGGAGCGTCGGAGGCTGAGGGGTGACCTTATAGAGGTTTACAAAATTATGAGGGGCATGGATAGGGTAAAGCGTCTTTTCCCTGGGGTCGGGAAGTCCAGAACTAGATGGCGTGGGTTTAGGGAGAGAGGGGAAAGATATAAAAGAGACCTAAGGGGCAATGTTTTCACACAGAGGGTGGTATGGGAAAGAGCTGCCAGAGGAAGTGGTGGAGGCTGTTACAATTGCAACATTTAAGAGGCAATTGGATGGCTATATGAATAGGAAGGATTTGGAGGGATATGGGCCAGGTGCTGGCAGGTGGGACTAGATCGGGTTGGACCGAAGGGTGTTCTTCCATGTTGTATATCTCTATGACTCTATGACTCTATAAGTGGCACCCTTCATTCCTCCATTTTACCCCACAGAAATAGTTCCAAAACATATAATCTAATAAACGTATTTATAACAAAATGACTTGATGTTTCTGCTGCACTAACTATATTTGTCATGTAAACAGGTACTAAAATGGATTTGACTCTGCAGGTCAATTAAATCCTGACCTATTTAATCTGTAAATCATTTTCCTTGAGGTTGAACAATCAGTATGAGTCATGCCTACGAAAACAATTTTATATCACTAAGCTTTGCTGTAAATCTGGGTTCATAACAATTTATATCAACTTCAAATTGGGTTAACTCTATGATCTATTGTATTACAAATTGAAGGAAGAAACATTAGCAGGCTTTCCTTGTCACTGTATCCAAAGTGCATTTAAACAAATCAAACATCCCACATTGGTTTTGCCCAGCATTGGCCTGAAATGAACCAGCTTTGATGTGTGATAAAGCTGTGTTTACTTCAAAGTGAAAACTGCCACAATCCCACATGTGTCTAAGTCCTGAAAGAAATTGACCAGAAATGAGTAAACAGAGCATTTTAGAAATACATTTTAGCTTTAATCAATGACTTTAGAGGGTCTGAGTACCATGATTATACCGTACATACATGCAAGAGATAAAGAAGCACTTCCTTCAAAAACAATTGCATTGTTTGACACATTGTCACCTGCTTTAAAGATATTTATCTTTCAACTGCAAAGATCATTCATTCTAACCCCGACTTCACTTTAACATGCAAGTACAAATGTCAGTGTCAGACAAAAAAAGGAAGCTCCTGCCCATTTTCCTTCTTACCTTGTAGATCTAACAGCCATTTATTAAATCAGCAGCTAGCAGAAATGTTAGTGTTTTTAATTTAGTAAAACATGTTCAGCCAGAATGCATGCCAACTAATAGCCAATTATAAAATACCTATGATCATGCTCTGTTCACACTTCTCAAACACTAATGGCTCATTTAATCATTCTAATATGATAAGTTCATTCAGCCAGCATTGAATTATAGAAAATCTGACTTAGTGACAGAAGTACACAATGGTAGTGAATGGGTTAGTAGAAAAGCAAATGTTCTTTCCGAATCTGTGGGTTAAGCTATTATAATTTTCAATGGGAAAAGAAATATGGTACATTTCACAGACAAGAAACTGTGTTTCAGAGATACTGACTACATCCTCTTTCCAGCACTTGATGGAGGCTAAAGCTTTGCTGTTTGACAGATGTGAGTGCAGTCAAGAAGACCAGTATTTGTTGCTCATCCCCAAATGCCTTTGAACAGAGAGGCTTCCTTGGCAATTTGAGGGCAGTCGAGAGACAATCATGTTGTTGTGGATCTCAATTCATTTTGGGAGAAAGGGTCCAGCATAGGGAAAGCATGACAAGAAAACCTTGTCAATCTACAACAGGATACTCATTCAGGGTGTGTATATTTCTGGCATTTTGAGGTTGTATCAAGGCCCATCACCCCAGTGCCAAGAAACACACTGGAAGTTGAAATCCCTGTCATCAAAACGCTTTATTTACTACAAAGCCATCTTTGCCAGAACTTTTATTTTTAAGCAATTTTTTTTAAATTAAGCAAATTGCGATTTATTAGTGAATGTTGATGTTAAAATGGCCAATTGTCTTACAAGTTCTTCAAGAAATGTAAGAAAAATCATGCTTGCAAGTAAGTTATGATAAGTTGCTTCATTTTGAAAATAATTGCATTTTCACTTATGTAAGAACTATACTGTTTTTGGATTAGATTCTATATAGTATGGAAACAGGCCATTTGGCCCATCAAGTCCACACTGATGCTCTGAAGAGCAACCCACCCATACCCAGCCTCCTACTTTACCTCTGACTAATGCACCAAACACTGTAGGCAATTTAACAAGGCTAATTCACCTAACTTGCACATCTTTGGACTGTGGGAGGAAACTCACACAGACACAGGGAGAATGTGCAAGCTCCACACAGACAGTCGCCTAAGGCAGGAATTGAACCCAGGTCTCTGACGCTGTGAGGCAGCAGTGCTAACCACTGAGCCACCATGCCACCCCCAGGACATTTCCGAACTTTGATAAATTCATGCATTACAATATAATTACAATTAGAATTCATCCCGTTTTCTGAAAGACAAAGAAAATCTGGCCCGATGTGCCGAAACGTTCTAGAAAAAGTTAAAAATATAATGAGACAAGGGAATTAACTTGACTGAAGCTGCATCAAAGCAGAATTCAACATCCTTGAATTTTAACTAATTCCACATAAAATGAACTTCCAAATATTTGGAAATTTTTTTTTAATGCCTCACTGACAAGCATAAAAAATATTCAGGTCACAACAAAGATCACAATTTGCAGTTGAGTACTTTAACCATGAACGAGGAGGGATGAGACTTGATGCCTGAAAGTATTTGTGCTAGAACACTGACAGTGTACATGACCACGACTTGACCTCGTTGAACATGTTTGCCCACAGCGCCTTGAATTACAGCATCACATGAACAACTGATTGTTTCTAGGTCAAGTGCTTTATACTGCAAAATGCCTATTACTGGAGTCCTCAAATGGACTCTATTGAAAACCCACTAAATGTAGGCGAGATATTGAAAAAGCATTAACAAAAACACCGTAATTTTTTTATTCCAAAGAAGCCAGTCTACTTGGTTTCCCTTCTTGCTTTCGGTCTCCCTCAATTTACAATGCCATAGATCACTCGATCAAGGAAAGGGGGAGAGAATGAGTGAGCATTACATTCAATGTTCAATCTCTGCAGGAGGACACAGTCCATAATGTAGTATCTGCACTGTTATCCTACATCCCTATTATAGCTGACAATTTTGGCATCCTATTCAATAGTGAAGAAAAAGGTAAACATGTGCATTGAAATACTCTGTTTATAACCTCAGGCTACTTGAAAGTGCTTCAGTCTAATAAAATTCCAGAAATTGAAGTTTGATTGCATCTTGATGCTAAACTAAAGATGCTGGAAAAACTCAGCAGGTCTCCAGCATCTGGAGAGAGAGAAACAGATCTAAACACTTCAGATTGGAGATTGGCTAATGTGGTGCCACTACTGTATATAAGAAAAGTGGTAAGGAAAAGCCAGGGAACCATAGACCGATGAGCCTGACATCGGTGGTGGGCAGGTTATTGGACGCACCTGAGGAACAGGATTTATGTGCATTTGGAAAGGCAAGGACTGATTAGGGATAGTCAGCATGGTTTTGTGCATGGGGAATCATGTCTCATCAGTTTGATTGTGGTTTTCTGAATAAGTAACAAAAAAGATTGATGAGGGCAGAGCGGTGAATATGATCTATATAGACTTCAGTAAGGCGTACAACAAGGTTCCCCATGGGAGACCTGGTGAGCAAGGTTAGATCTCATGGAATACAGGGAGAACTAGCCATTTGGATACAGAACTAGCTCAAAGGTAGAAGACAGAGGGTGGTAGTGAAGGGTTGCTTTTCAGACTGGAAACCTGTGACCAGTGGAGTGCCACAAGGATCGGTGCTGGGTCCACTACGTTTTGTCATATACATAAATGATTTGGATGTGAGCACAAGAGGTACAGTTAGTAAGTTTGCAGATGACACCAAAATTGGAGGTGTAGTGGACAAGAAAGAAGATTACCTCAGAATACAATAATATATTGAGCAGATGGGCCAATGGGTGAGGGGTGGCAGATGGAGTTTAATTTAGATAAATGTGACGTTCTGCATATTCAGACAGTAAATCTTAGCAGGACTTATACACTTAATGGTAAGGTCCTAGGGAGTGTTGCTGAACAAAGAGACCTTGGAGTGCAGGTTCATAGCTCCTTGAAAGTGGAGTCGCAGGTAGATAGGATAGTGAAGAAGGCATTTGGTATGCTTTCTTATAATGGACAGAGCATTGGTTAGACCACTTTTGGAATACTGTGTGCAATTCTGGTCTCCCTCCTACTGAAACTTGAAAGGGTTCAGAAGAGATTTACAAGGATGCTGCCAGGGTTGGAGGACTTGAGCTATAGGGACAGGCTGAATAGGCTGGGGTTGTTTTCCCTGGAGCGTTGGAGTCTGAGGAGTGACGTTATAGAGGTTTATAAAATCATGAAGGGCATAGATAGGATAAATAGACAAGGTCTTTTCCTTGGCTAGGGGAGTCTATAGAGGGCATAGGTTTAGGGTGAGAGGGGAAAAATTTAAAACAGACCTATTGGGCAACCTTTTCACACAATGTGTAGTGCGTGTATGGAATGAAGAGGAAATGGTGGAGGCTGGTGCAATTACAGCATTTAAAAGACATCTGAATGGGTTGATGAATAGGAAAGGTTTAGAGGGCAAATAGGATTAAATTAGGTTAGGATATCTGGTCGGTATGGACATGTTGGACCGAAGTGTCTGTTTGAATGCCATACATCTCTATGACTGTAACATGATGTTAGATACCATTTTGAAACAATGGTCTGGATTTTTACAGATTCTGCACTCTAAAGATGGTCTCTGGAATGCAGTTCCAGGAGTTCAAAACCCTATTTTCATTTAGTTGGGAGAAAAGGTGCAGGTTGGTGCAGAGCTGTACTCTTGAGCTGGCCATTTCTGTCGCAGGAATAGACATCTCTTCACCCACCACAATTTCTTTGGAGTTAGGTCAATGTTTGGTCAGCTTTGAAGGACTTATGGTTCATAGAAACCCCCAAAGATGACATAAAAAGTGAATTCAAACGATCCTACCCATGCCATGCTGTGCTCCTCTACCCACCATTCAGGCTTCCACAAACATCTGATGCTAAACTATGCCTCTTCAACAACCCATTATGGGTCCCCATACCTTCGATATTATCTTATGTCCTTCAGTGCAGACCTGGCCCCTCAGAAGCTCCATGCCAATTTATGCCAAGCCTTATTATGTATTGTTGGCTGAGAGCTCAGACATCCATTAGTTTTTGGAAGTAACCACACCCAAAGCACTGGTTTGTTTGGCATTGCTCAATTACAAAAGATAGGAAGGTTCCAAGCACTTACAGTTCTTACTATGCAAACTCTTAAAGTCAAGGTATAGAATCACAGAAATCCTACAGTGTGGGAGGAGGCCATTTGACCCATCAAGTCCACACAGACCCTCTGAAGAGCATCCCACCCAGACCCACATTTTACCCAACCCCGTAACCCTGCATTTGCCATGGTTAATCCATGTGATCTGTACATCTTTGGACATGTGACACTTTTGTATGGCTGTAATAAAGCAATGATTTTCACAAAAGTGATAAATGAACAATTTTCTAAGTTTGTCATGCAAGATTTTGTTATTGTCAGTACACATTGGGGACTGAGTGAATGAGCTAACACATGGGAGAGAGATTATTCTTTCTTTTTGTATGGGACATTGGCATTTCTAGGAAGGTTGGAATTTGTTCCCTATCCCTAGTTACCCTTGAACTAATTATCCCTCCAGGCTATTTCAGAGGTGGATTAAGAATTAACCACATTACTGTGAGTCTGAATTTACATGCCAAGACATTTTAAAGGGGCATAAAATCACGAGGTGCATGGACAGGGTGAATAGCCAAGGTCTTTTTCCGAGGGTAGGAGAGTCCAAAAGTGGAGGGCATAACTTTAAAGTGAGAAGGGAAAGATTTAAAAGGGACCTGAGGGGCAATGTTTCCACACAGAGTGCAATGCGTGTATGGAACGAGCTGCAGAGGAAGTGATGGAGGCATTTACAATTACAACATTGAAAAGGCATCTGGATGGGTATATGAATAGGAAGATTATAGAGGGATATGAGCCAAATGCTAACAAATGGGACAAGAAGGATATCTTGCATGGACGATTGGGCTGAAAGGTCTGCTTCTATGCTGTATAGCTTTAAGTATCCATGACATTATTGAACCAGATTATTGTTTTACAAGAAACAAAGGTTATATGGTCTCAATGAGGCCAGCCTTAAACTCTGGATTTTTACTTCCCTTCAGATTTCAACATCCACCAAGGTGGCATTCAAACACATGTACCTAGAATACTAGTCCAGGCTTCTGGATACTAACTTAGGCCAGACAGAAATGAAAAGGTTTGAAGGAATAGTATCAGAGATGAAAAACTTCTGTTAAGAAGATAGGTTAGAAAGTAAAACAAAGAAATGCAGATGCTGGAAATATGAAACAAAAACAGAAACTGCTGGAGAAACTCAGCTAATGTGGAGGGGAAATAGAGTTAATGCTTCAAGACTAGTGACCCTTCTTCAGAATTAATTAGGATATTGAATGCTCTGCCTGAAGTGTGGTGGAAGCATGTTTAATCAATCAATTAAAAATGTCTTGAAACGCATAAAAGTGGCTAAAACCCCAACCTGATCCGGTGTACCCTAGAACTCTGTGGGAAGCTAGGGAAGTAATTTTTGGGCCCCATGCTAAGATATTTGTATTATCGATAGTCACAGAAAAAGAGGTGGCAGAAGACAGGAGATTGGCTAACGTGGTGCCACTATTTAAGGAAGATAGTAAGGAAAAGCCACGGAACTATAGACCAGTGAGCTTGACGTCGGTGGTAGGCAAGATGTTGGAGGGAATCCTGAGGCAGAGGATGTACATAAATTTGGAAAGGCAAGTACTGATTAGGGACAGTCAACATGGCTTTGTGTTTGGGAAATCATGTCTCACAAACTTGACTAGGTTTTTTGAAGAAGTAACAAAGAAGATTGATGAGAGTAGAGCAGTGGATGTGCTCTATATGGGCTTCAGTAAGGTGTTTGACAAGGTTCCCCATGGGAGACTGGTTAGCAAGGCTAGATCTCATGGAATACAGGGAGAACTAGCCATTTGGATACAGAACTGGCTCAAAGGTAGAAGACAGAGGGTGGTGGTGGAGGGTTGTTTTTCAGACTGGAAGCCTATGACCAGTGGAGTGCCACAAGGATTGGTGCTGGGTCCACTACTTTTCATAATGTATATAAATGATTTGGATGTGAACATAAGAATTACAGTTAGAAAGTTTGAAGATGACACCAAAATTGGAGGTGTAGTGGACAGCGAAGAAGGTTACCTCAGATTACAACAGGATCTTGATCAAATGGGCCAATGGAGGAGGAGTGGCAGGTGGAGTTTAATTCAGATAAATGAGAAGTGCTGCATTTCGGAAAAAACAATCAGAAAAGGACTTATACACTTCATGGTAAGGTGCTTGGGAATGTTGCTGAACAAAGAGACCATGGAGTGCAGGTTCATTGTTCCTTGAAAGTGGAGTCTCAGGTAGATAGGATAGTGAAGAAGGCGTTTGATACGCTTTCCTTTATTGGTCACAGTATTGAGAATAGGAGTTGGGAGGTCATGTTGCGGCTGTACAGGACATTAGTTAGGCCACTGTTGGAATATTGCGTGCAATTCTGGTCTCCTTCCTATTGGAAAGATGTTGTGAAACTTGAAAGGGTTCAGAAAAGATTTTAAAAGATGTTGCCAGGGTTGAAGGATTTGAGCTATAGGGAGAGGCTGAATAGGCTGAGTCTGTTTTCCCTGGAGTGTCGGAGGTGGAGGGGTGACCTTATAGAGGTTTATAAAATCATGAGGGACATAGATATGATAAATAGACAAAGTATTTTCCCTGGGGTGGGGGAGTTCAGAACTAGAGGGCATAGGTTTAGAATGAGAGGGGAAAGATATAAAAGGGACCTCAGGGGCAACCTTTTCATACAGAGGGTTGTGCATGTATAGAATGAGCTGCTAGCGGAAGTGGAGGAGGCTAGTAAAATTGCAGCATTTAAAAGCCATCTGGATGGATATATGAATAGGAAGGATTTAGAAGGAAATTAGCCAAATGCTGGCAAATGGGACTAGATTAAGTTAGGATATCTGGTCGGCATTGATGAGTTGGACTGAAGGGTCTGTTTCTGTGCTGTACATCTCCATGACTCTATTAAAGTAGGTCAAAAAATTGCCAAGGTTTTAAAGCTCAGCATAAACCTCTGCACCATTGCTCTCAGTTAAATAAAGCCATTTCTCTAATAATTGGATTTCCTCCCAGTATCTATTCAGATTTTCTTTAAGTTGTATCAGTTAGAATCTTCTTTTTCAGAAACATGACCAATATGCCTGTGCCCACTTCAGAGTCACAATTGTACAGTAAGAGCAAAGATAAAAGCTCGCAGCAGAAAGGTGCAAACCATACAGATTAAATGGTTGGCCCTTACAGATTTAAAAACTTCAACCATCTGTCCAGAAATGTCGTACGAAAAATAAAACAGTGCATTCAATTTTAATGTTAATAATTATAAAAGAGTTTTATGCAACTTTAATCAGCACATGTTGTAAAATTGTTTTGTGTTTCTCAGTGCAGCTGTTTATAAATCTAAAAACTTATTATTTTAATTGAAGGAGATTATATACTTTGCTTTTACTGATGATTCAAACTCAAGACCATGCAATTTTAATGTATTTCAAAGTCATCTTGATTTGAAAGCGATTTCAAAGTGAACTTTCAATTGATTAGATTTTAATGTAACAACAGCATACAAAGAGAATAGTTTTGTCATGCTTCCCATTCTAAAGCTAGAACCATTTTTAAAACAAATTCACTTGCAGCACGTGGGTTTCAAGTAAAACATAACTCTGGTGCATATGTTTGCAATGTAAAAGGTGAAAAATGCACTAAAAAATGAGTGAAAGCATTTCAGTTCTTAAAACAAGTATGTAGACATTTATACATTCTATAAGTGTAAAGGAATTTATCTATTCATAATTTGTAAACATGTATATTTAGTCATTTGAGAATAGAAAACAAAACAGATAGACAACTGCAAAAACAGGAAACTGAGGGACTACAACATTATCAGCTGGAGTTTGAGAAATGTTTTGAGATTCAAAAAACTGTCCATAGAACATGGCAACTGCTCAGTACATTACCCCAGGCCTCAATGTAAACTCAATTTCAGCTGACTGTCCCTGTGCAAAATTGAAGACATGGTAAGATCCATTTGCAGGTGAATGACAAACACAAGTTTTTCTTGCCTTTTATTAATGAACCACTCACATGTTCAGCCTACTTCTCCTTCTAAGTCTTGTATGAAAAGAAAATTATTTGTAATGGTACCACAGATCCAGTAGAGAATATACAAGTGACCTTACATCACTGAGAAACAGGCAGCTGGAGAGTTATAGGTATTTATTTAGTCTTATCAGAAACATAGTGTCATGGACATGACCAGGAAAAATTCATACTTGAGTCACACTGACTCTTTAAGTGGAAGCAAACTTGCTCTTATCAGACTTGGTTAAGTGAATTGGCCTGCATTTGATCTCATCAATAGGGCTCCATTGTAAATCAGGTGTTTAAAACTAGACATTTATGTCTTTTGTACAATTTACATAGTAAGAGTGTTCTGATTTTTTAAGAATAGCCTGTTGCAGTAGAAACATTAAAACTCATTTATACTACTAGTTCTTAATACAGTCAGATCTATTGTAATATTTAAACTTCAATGCCTCTTTCACCTCTATTTTTTATCTTGAGAAAAAAACATAATCCAGCTCAGCATTTAATTCAAATGATACATGTGTGGTAACAAAATTGGTTCTTTCTTGCTTAATATTAAAATATTAGACATTATGTTCCACCACCTGCTCAATATTCTCTATCACCTGGACACATGGTAATCCTGATCTTGAAACAGATTTAACCACATCCTCAATTTAATTCATGCATTATTGTAATAAAATTTCCTCATAAACACAATGCAGAGATTCTAAAATTCTAGATTGATAGCATCACTACCTCCTTGAACACATAAAGCCTCGATAAAAAGTTACTGCTGTTTATAAACAGAGTAGAAGGAAAGCAGATTTGTGTGTGGATAAACTCCATTAAATTTTATCACTTTGTTTGATGTTGTTTAAAAGGAAGAGGTGGACCTGGGTAGGAGAGGGGCTTTTCTTGTGTACAAAGTTTTACTAATTGACTGACTCATTTTATAACATATAGGAATGTCCATTATTCTAATGTCATTGAAAGGTTTTACAGTTCATGACTGACAAACAAGATGAAAAAAAGTAAAATCACTGTTATTTTGTCTAACCATTAAAATTCTATAAACCCAGCATGACACAAGATAAAACCTACCAGTGAATTGCTGAAATATCCCTATCAGTGGCTTCGCATCATAGGATGATTATAAATCTTGTTGAGGGGTACTTCAGTTTTTTTTAATATTCAAGGACAGGCATAGATTTCAGGGATTGTCTGCCATTCTAGTGGAACACAGTTGTAAACATTTGTTTTATAATCAAGAAGCTAAAGGCTCACATCCTCAGTTTTCTAATATTTGAATCTCTCAACTTGAAGTGTGAAAAATTTTCATAGTTATGTAATGGAAAAGTCCATGGCAAAATCTTTGGTAATATTGTTTGTGGAGTATTCCTTTCTCAGGGGAGGACAAACAGATTACCCATTAATCCATTAGAGCTACATTTGCATCTGCTACTCATTAATGTTTATGGAAGCTAAATATTCCCTCTTACATTATACGGCATGACCAATGCTAATTTTCATAAGGCTATATCTCAGTAAGACGTAGAAGAAGAAGTAGGCTATTTGGCCCATCAAGTCTATGCTGGTATTCTATGAAATTATGGCTAATCTGTTTATCTTCAGATGTATTTTCCGACCTTTTCCATATAATGCTTGATTCCTTAAACTGATTAAAAGTCTATCTTAGACTCAAACATACTTATCAACAGCCCCCTGTGGTAAAAATAATGCCACAGAGTCACTATTTTCTGAGACAGAAAATGCCTCCTCATCTCTGTTTTAAATAAGTGATCCTTTATTCTGAGATCATGTCCTCTCGTTCTATGCAACACAAAGAGAAACTACCTTTTCTATCATTCCCTTAAGAATATTGTATGTTTCAACAAGGTAATCTCTCATTTCTCTCAATTCCAATGAGTACAGGCCCAACCTACTCAATTTCTGCTCATAACATAATCTCTCCATTCCCAGTACCAACCCAGTGGACATTCACTGCCTCAAATACCAATGTATCTTTCATTAGATAAGGGAACCAAAACTATTCACAGTATTCTCGATGTGGTCTAACAAATGCCTTGTATACTTTTAACACAAATTCTCTAATTTTATGTTCCATTCCCCTGAAATATATTTCATTTGCCTTTTCTATTACCTGCTATATTTGTATGCTAGCTTTTTTTATGATACATGCATGGGGAGCTCCAAGTATTTTTATGCTGTAGCTTTCAGCAACCTTTCCCCATTTAAATAATATCCAATGCCTCTGGTCTTCCTGGAAAAGTTCATTACCTCATTATATGCCATCTGCCATGTGAGTTTTTGATCACTTACTTACGCTGTCTATATCACTCTGCAGACTCTGTGTCATCCTCATCACTTGCCTTCTCATCTATTTTTGTGTCATTCACAAACTTGCCTATAGTGCACTCACTTCTGTCATCCAAGTCATTGATTCTGACTGTGAATAATTGTGGTCACAGAACTGATTCCTGAAATGCTCCACTTATCCCAATATCAGTCATCTATTAGCTCATTGATGACACATTCATACTGATATACCACACCCAGCACTATGGGCTCTTATCTTATTAAGTAGCTGAATGTGTGGTACGTTATTGAACTGCTTATGGAAATCGAAATGTCTAACATTTACTAGTTCCCCTTTATCTATCTTGATTGTTACCTCAAAGAATTCTAATAAATTTGTCAAGTCTGATATTCCTTCATGAAACCATACTGAGTCTACTTGATAACATTATGTTTTTCCACATGCACTGCAATTACATTCTTCGTAATGGACTAACATTTTCTCAATGTTAAGCTAACTGGCCTATGGTGACCTATTTGTCTTCTCTTTCGCTTTTTGAATAAGGGTGTTACATTGATAATTTTCCAATCCTCCAAGAATATTCCAGAATCTATTGATTCCTAAAAGATTAATAACAATGTAACCATGATCTCTGTACTCCTGCTTTCTTTAATATCCTTCCAACAATGCACTGCATGTATAGTGCAGTAAACTGCCAAATTGCAGGCTCCCCCATTCAGTAGCAGATCTGAATTGTTAATGTAGATATCACACTTCCTGTGCAAGAATACACAATACTGATAAGGAAGCAGCTCAGGGCTTTCAAGCACAACCTCAGCAGGCAGGAAACCAATGAGGTCGAAACATGCAATCTTTCAGCCCTCATAAGCATAATTTCTACCAGCCGTAAGCATTGATGTCAATTTCCAGGCGAGAGACAGGATTGAATCCAAAAACAGTCCCTGGTGGGTAGGGATGTTCTCCAACTATTTTACTTTCTCACACAAGCACTTTCATGTCCAGAAACCATGCCATCAAATGTTCAGGTGGTCACAGTCAAAAATTTGAATTACCCTCAGCATTTATACCTCCCAGAAGTACAATTTTAACTTCAACTTTGTTGACGTATTATAAATCAAATGTAAAAGAACTACGACATATTTGATTATTACCATCAATTCAGTACAATTACCATTTACTGTATTTTGGTTATTACTTCCATTTCCCTCAACAATCAATCATGCTCATTATTTCTGCAATTTTCCAACACACTGGTACTGTAATATATTCAAGACTCTACATAAGTGAGGTAATAAGACTGCAGCTGTGCATATGATGCAAATCTCTACAATTTACATCCAAGAATAATACAATATAAATATCATGAGAACGAGTCGTTTATAGAAAGTTAAATACAGCTTTCATTGATGAATAGTGTCTATGGGGACTTTTTTGGGGGGGCAGCTTTCAGCCTACCACTCAAAGTATAGATATTTGCAAGTCATCTAAGAGAAAACTGAATTGGCAATATTTAAATGATTATGATTTATTGATTCTGTTTATTGAATTATTCTGACACAATCATGTTGAGCAAATTACTCTTCGATAATTTAGGTTGCTTGACACAGGGGAGCTTTCTGGCAGCTTTTTAAAAGGAAAGGTGAAAAGTCAAGGTGAAAGGACAAAGCCCTAAACATCAAAACATCAACGTTGATAAAAGTAAAGCAATAAAACATGGTAAATCAACAATTAGTAATGCTGAGATAATATTTGAGCATTAAGAGCTCTACATTTTCATTAAAAGGAACAAATGATGAAAGGTTAAAAAAAAGAACCAGAGTGTTTAGGTTCTGTAACTGAGAGAAGTGCGGTTACAGGACTGAATCTGGGTGAAGGAAGAGTGAACTGTTAACAAGTTGCAGAGTGGCTGAATCAGACAGAACTGATTTAGTCTGTTCTGAGTTAGGTCATCTCATGCAGGGTAAGCATATTACTGTTTAAACTGGTTCCTACACTGGGCACAATCGTGCTTGAGAAATTGGGCTTTATATCTGCTGGGTTGTCAGCTTTTGGACAGTGACATGCATTGTTGAAAAGACAGCTGATATGCATCCAAAGTGGAACTAGTAAACAATTTTTCATGCAGCCTTGGCAGCTGCCTTAAACAGTCTTTAAACTGCATATTTAAATTAGGGGGTTAAGACGTTTTACACTTCCTCAGAAAAAAATGTACAACAGAGAAATGGAACAAGGGCTGTTAGTTTCTGCAGCATGAGCAACAGCTATTTCCAAAACATTTTAAAGACTATTCCTGTGATGACCGATAGGAATTTTCCCAAATCCACAGCATTCCAATCACCAATAATCCTGGCTAGGATTTTGTTCATAGTCGAGTGTGTTGCACTGGAAAAAGACAGCAGGTCAAGCAGCATCTGAGGAGAAGGAGAATCAATGTTTCGGGCATTTGTTCAGAATGGGTAGAGGAAGACAGCGGCAATATGAGCCGATAAGCAGCCAGAAAGCTGGGGCAACAACATTTCATGGAGCCTTCGGAAGATGTTATATCCATCAGGCAGCTCTAATATCTTTAAAGGGTGCAATCCTGACTGCAGAAGCTGCCAAAACCATGTTTTCTGTTGGGACTGCACCCAGTCTGGGGAAGCAGCATGGTCACTACAATCAGAAAAGGTAAGTGAGATCAGAAATTGTGGGGCTCAGTCAGGTCGGATGGGAATGGGAGTATGATTGCCAATGGAGTGTGACGATGATACCAGGGAGGATCCTGTCAGTTTACCGAATAACCAATCAGGAGCCCCCTCGACCAAACCCAAACAAGACATCCAGCAGGATCAGGTTGTGGAGGTGTACAAAGAACGCAAATATTGGTGGAAGCAGGCCTGTTTTATTTATCCACTTAAGTTGCTCAATTGTTCTTTGGGATCACAGTGACCACCAGCATCCCATCTCTGACAAAACCACACTGCAACAACAAAGCAATAAGGACACAGATATGCCACTCTTGCCCTCCCTTCTACTTATTCTCTTTTCCTCCTCAACCTTAGACACACTAATGTCTTCTGCTTTGCTCCTTAAAGTATAAAATCCCATACAGAGTTTCCATTCTTTCTATTCCACCGTTATCTTTGAGACACTGCAACGTGGCAAGCAACCTGTTATCTATATTCTTAAAATAACAGGCCTGGACACCATGTATGAACAAGCTAATCAAAGGTGCCAACACTGTAATGTGAAGGAACATTAGCTTTTAATCATTGACAAAATGAAACAAAAAGATTCAATTTGACTCTGGGTGCTTTTCACACTACATTTTTCTGCAAATCTTCCGAAATACTGTAAAAGATCATATCATTGGCTTTTGTTATCGAACAGGTGACAGGTGACCTGAGACATTAAAGGAAGGTGGCAGTAAACACATAGCATATTCAAGGAAGCAAAGACAAAGGCATTTTGTTCTCAAAGTGCATATGATATTCAATTATTTTATGTGATTAGCAAAATATATTATTTCAATAAAAACTTCCCTTGTTCTGCTTATTTGTAATAGACAGTGTTTATAGAATGAGTGTCTGCAATTCAATCAATCTTGAGATCATAATTCCAAATTATTAGACTCCATCATAAATTTACCTCACTGGTGAGAGCATGAAAACCTGTTGCAGCAGACCACCCACTTGTATTTCACAAGTAGAAGCGTCATGACTAAACACAATCTTTTCTGTGATATGTTGTCAGGCACAGCACAAAATTAACAACCACTCCTTGATAAATGAAAAGAAGCAGCAACAAATTAAATCTGAAAGATATGTTGTGGCCCTTTTGTGTTTGAATCCAAACCATATTACACAAACTGTAGCGTGAAGAAACTTTTGTGAAAGTTCATTGAACCATAATCACTCATTAATAGGGACCATACCTGCGATGTAATTTAATGAAGCAAAAGTGAACAACCTCACAGCCAAAGCGTTGTACCAATTAACATGGAAACACTGGCCTCTTTGTCTGAACTGTGAGCAGCTGTACCTCTGTTGGAAAGTTACCTCAGAAACATAAGCATTAAATCGAAGGGTGTGCAAGCATTTTTGAACATAAACCAAGAGATATTCGCCAATAAAATATCAAAATGTCTAAAATTAATTGATTTTTTATTTATTTGAGTGGTTACATGTGTTATGTGTTTAGAATACAGTAACTAATAATCAGCTCCTAAATTGGAGCCAAATTATTTGGAGATGGAGAAATAGCTATTTCTGGTCAATTGTGAATGGAGCGAAAGCACTAATTTGCTTGGTGTATTTTTAAGAACTTTTTTTTGTGTTTCCACTATGAATTTCCACCACATTATCACCGTAATTGAACCCCGCACAACCCATGCAACACCCCAAGAAATGCAAAGCTTTGAAGTAAACAATGAATGTACTTTATATGTATAGGACAGAATATCTGTTATCTCCCTGCCTGCAGGAAAGGCCTGCAGCTTTCAGAAAGTTCAAGGTAAAAATAAGATTTGATATGATGCATCCATTCTGCATTCAGTAAATTGCAGAATAAGATTCTTTTAGTGGCTGCAAAACCTGAAAAAATGAGTTTTCAAGAAATAGCTTCACTTTTATGTTGACTGACTTTCATCCAAAGAAATTGACACATTCGATCTGCCTAAAACATTACTTGAAGGTGGCTTCCAATTTAAACATTTTTTATTGTGGGCTAAATTATTTACCACTGCATGGACTTCAGTCATTTTACTTTCATCTTTCAAGTGATAATCAATAGCACTCAAGTTCTATTAAAATAGTTCTTATCAATGTGAATTAGAAATAACTTTGCAGATTATTTAGAGTTGCAGCAATTAAAAGCCGCATCCAGTACCTTGCTTCATTTATGTTTCATTTAAATTAATGTAACTGAAACAGATTATTGACAGAAAAGGTTAATTAATATGAACTATTGAACTTTTCCAGCAGCTCACACATATTAGTGCATTTGGCATTGCACAGTTTATTTCTGAATTGACTCTCGAGGTGAAAATCTCAACATCACATGTCCTTTAACCTGTAGCTAAATAATTGCTGACATACGCATGCACAGTTAGAAAGCAAGCATCAGCAAGGAGTACTAATTGGCAGACGTGCTCCTTTGTAAGCCCATTTTACCATTCTGAAAGCCAAATGAACTCTGCTTTGAACTGTGTTAATTTTGTTTTCACCTTTAGTTGCAGCACAAAGGAGATAATATGAAAATAATAGCATCGTTGCAAACACCTCAATCAATAGAAAGGAGATAATTTCTACAAATATTAGTGAATTAAAGATGTTAGGTGGAATCTTCTGGTGGTCTCAGGGTCTCCCCTGCTGCCTGGAGAGCTAGTGAGAGACCCTCTTTTCAGAAAGGTCTGCCAAACCGTATGCCAATTAGGCAGTGGCCAGGCCACTGGTGGATCATATTGTGGAATGATGTCCCTGTATGAGTCCTACCTATTGGCTGGCAACTCTGCATTCAGCAGTGCCAGTGAGGAGGTCATGGCTGCTGCCAGAAGGTCACAGCCCAGATTCACAGAAAACCCAGGCCGCAGGCAAGTAATGTGAGGCAGCGATTCACAGGGGTGGGTGCTGCAAAGAGAGGGGAATAACTGGGTTTGAATCTGGAATAGGGCTGGTTCACATTGAAGTCAAGATTAGAGTGATGCTGGAAAAGCACAGCAGGTCAGGCAGCATCCGAGGATCAGGAAAATCAACATTTTGGGCAGGAGCCCTGATGAATCTTAACTCTAAGCTCCAGCATCTGCAGTCCTCATTTTCACCTGGTTCATATCCTCCATTCCTGATGTCCAATTCCTCAATCACGCATTGACTGCCTTTAATCGAGTGACACCCAACCCCACCTTCAAGGTGCCAAGTGACTCTCTAGTTTGACCTGTCATACACTCTGACTACCTGGAGACCTGCTTGTAGTTAAGCAAATCTCTGTAATAGAGAATGTGACTCTTAAGTTATAATCAACTGATCATTTAAGGGTTTCAGTTGCTAGTGGGGACAGGAAAGCTAATCAGGAGCTTTCCTAACCAAAATCTAATTCTGGTGGAGGTGGAAAGATGGCCACCACTCTGTCTAATTAAATGTTCTTCCTGCTTCCAAACTCAATGCCAGAGTACCTTGTTTCACAGTAAGAGAAAAGCATCGTGATATCACCTAAGTATTGTTGTACCTGATGATTGCAGATTTTTGTTTTGTGTGTTTTTTTTTTCAATCTTGTCAGTTAACTTCACATTTGTGGAGGGGATAACACCAAGATGCAGAAGTGTCGCCTTTTTTTGCTTTAGTGGAAATTGCAATTGTGTACTTATAAGATTTTAAAAAAATTAAATAGCAAGAATGTGCCAAAGCTTTAGATCTCCATAACCATATAAATAATATTAGGTGGTCCTTGTGTTGTGCTGAACTGAGTTGACAATAACAAGGTCATAAAGGGTACTGTCTTTAGATCTTCACTAAAGTGCAAAGGCAGTATATTTTTAATATTCAAAATAGCATTGCCATGGTTTTGTATGCCTGACTCTTGCAATTTCAAAAGTTTTCACTTAAAAAAAATCCACAGCTGAGAAAATTCTCTTGTTATTGCTGTATTGCTAGAGGCATGATTGATTGGCATCATATTACATAACAGAATGTTTGATGAGCATATATCCAATCAGGCCACTTTGCATTCAAGTGAATTTGAGTAAGCAAAATTTATAAAAGAACAAAACCAAAACTCTATACTTTGAAAGGCAATGATGACATTTTTATTTATCCCAATTATGCTGTCATTTGAGAGATACTCTTCTTCAGAATTGAGTTCAATGGACTCAAAGCTTTAACTCAATTTTTCTTTCTCGAGGTGCTGCCAAGTTTCTAAAGCATTCTGTGTTTATTTATCCAAACACATTATGATCAATCCCATGTTTTCCGATTTGTAATGGTTCCAGATGGGATGCCCCAATTTGTGAAACTTCCAGGTAAGGATAGGTGGACTGGCTCCCTTTCTTTATTCCCTCATTTTCTCAATTGGTTACAAAAAAATTAATTTAAAAGACAAACCTTCCCTTTGGATACCTTTCTCCTTTATGAAAGGAATTGATTGTTTTAAAAGGAGCCAATTTAATCAGGCTTTTAGAGTTAACAAAATAGTGAGTTTGTTCATTACTAAATGTGAGAAGAAATAATTGCACAACACACATGCACAAATTTGGAATAAAAAGTGAATCCAAGACAAAGGTTAAAAGAACACATGTCTCCAAGTTATTCATAATGGGTAGAGCTTGGAATGTTGATAGCTAACAGTCAATTTCGAATATATCATGAAATATTCACAGTTGAATACTTAATTACAAGCTTCTTGGCTTTGCCAGTCAGCTGAAATTCTTTTATCATTTCCTTTCAAACTTGTTTGCTAACTATTTTCCAGCACTCAAAGGCATAGTGATGCCTCTACATGTAAAGCAAGGGTAACTAGTGGATGGTTCTTCAAATAAGTGTATATCAGCTATTATCACACACAAGTACTTTAGCCTAATAACCAGACATCAGAACCTCAGTCTTTAGGACATCCAGATCAGGGTTGAAGATTGCTTTTAATCTTGACCCCTTGTACTTTCATGAAATGGGAAAGTGTAAACACATTCCTCAATCAGACTGCTGTCTGTTCTCTGATTATGTTCACAGTCTGAGAGACTTACAGAAGATTGCAGCAAGTGTGTAGTGCTTTTTTCCTTTTAAAGCTTGTTTAACACCCTCAGGTGTGACGTCCCAGACAGCTGCTGATGAAGAATCTATTTATCTCAGTCTTAAGTATACACAAGAACTCTGCCCCCACGGTCTCTGTGGTAAGGAATTAGAAAGACTCACAATACCAAGGTAAGAACTTCCTCCTCATCTCAGTCTTAATTTGACACCATTTATTCTGGTACTATGCCTTCTGGTC
Organism: Chiloscyllium plagiosum; assembly: GCF_004010195.1. Lineage (NCBI taxonomy): Eukaryota > Metazoa > Chordata > Chondrichthyes > Orectolobiformes > Hemiscylliidae > Chiloscyllium > Chiloscyllium plagiosum. The sequence goes on along the minus strand of NC_057722.1, from coordinate 41,432,435 downwards.
CTAGACATGTCCATAAGGAGAAATATCCTTTCAGCATTTAGCTTCTCAAGCCCCTTAAAACTCCTGTATCTTTCGATGAGGTCACCTTTCATTCTTCTAAACTCCAGTGACTTACATTAAAGTTGTCGCAGACTGTAGATTTTTCAAATAATAAACCAATTTTCACTGACCAAAGACTCTATTATGCTTTAGTAGTCAATACTCTTTGAATAGTCTTCTGAATTAAAATGAAACTTTTCCTGTATAAATTCTTTTTAGCAGTTTTCTAGATTCTGCATGCACAACAACTTGGAATGCTCATTTTTCAGGCAGATCTAAATCCATTTCCTCAATTCCCGAGACAAACAGCTCCCATCCTCGTAGTATCAAAAAGTGGCACTGACTGTAGTTTAGGACCAATCCCTTAAGAAATCATAAAAGTAAATTTTCAGACAAGTCATCTAGAATTGAACAAGCATATTTCTCAAAACCAGGCCGAGAAAGAGTTAGAAAAGGATTAAGGATGTAATTCGTACTTAATGCAATAGTCTGGCAATGTAAGTAGAAAAGAGACAATAAAACGTGAAAAAGCTTTTTTAAAAAAATAGGCATCTTAAGTCATTAAATAATGAAAAATAAACAATAATCGAAGCAGTTTACTACCTTCTAACTGTTGTGATAAGACTACAGGCTTGAAATCTTTGCTTATGTGGTATTTGGGTTACTATATAGTGTACCTACAAATAACTGTGCTATCCAGAACCATTGATGTGCATTAGTATAGCTGTTATATCAATTGAGATGTAGTTAATACAACTTTAGAAACAAATGATTTCTGCCACTTCCTGTACATGTGAGGAATTATCTGATAGTTGTGAAATTCCTGTACAGGTGAGGAATTTCACAACTATCAGATACAGCACAATACCACTTTTCTTGAGTAACAATACACTAAATAATTTTAGTACATATATTTTCGGTACGTACAAATGAAATGACAAGCAGATTGACTACTTGGTATAAAATCAGTGTCATCTTCAGATTATCACCCAACTGCAAAGGCAAAATTCACCTCACATAGCCAGTCAGGTCAGGGAAATGAGCAAGATTTTGAGAATAAAAAACCTACAAGGGCAAGCATTGACCAGTCTCAGTTAAGATTCTGGATTGTCTCTACAGGGGTAGGCACTGTGTCCAAACAGAGCGGGCACACACCTCCGCATCCACCCCCCCCACCACCACACACACACCGCAAACTCCCCAGGCAGCCCACCACAGACTAAAGCCAGATTGGTGGGATATCTGACAGTATAATGTGAGCAGTTACCACCCCAATAAAATTATTAGGAAGAGGCACTTAAGCATGTATTTAGTTATATAGACACTAAGACTATTCACACTTGATATATACATATATATTTGATAGATTATTGGGGGCAACAAGTTAATCAGAATATCCATCAATTAACATATGTTTAAGGCCCAATTTAATGTAAATTATTGCCTAAATTGTGTGTTCATTTTTTGATTATTGGGATTGAACTGTGACTAGATTTTACACAATGTAATTGCATAGTGTGAAAGTCCTTAGAAGGTAAAACATTAATTAGCATATTCATTCGTGGACTGTATGTTATCAGGCCAAATAACACAACTACAGCATTTACTCTCTGTCTTTTGAACAACTGGAAATCTGTTATTTTTGGTGTCTTTATGGTGAAGGTCAACTGTGATGTAGTTCGGTAAAATATTGAATAGACATTTTTGCATGTTACAGACCGAATATAATGATGTAATGCAATGCTCATTTGATGTGGGAATCCTAGAACATTTGCAGAAACATAAGAAAAAGAAGAATACCTACGTTAAAAGTAGGTCAAACAAGAAGTGTCCGTTAAGGAATAGCAACTGAATCTGATGAGTTACCTGAAAAGAAACACAAACAAAACACACATCTCCATACTTAATGACAAGTTTTAAACAATCATTGTTGTTTCTCAATGAGAATTTCATTTGTCCGATTAAACATTCAAATAACATTGTTGATCAAACACGTTTGTCACAAATCTCCAATATTACACATGGAACAGATTTATTATGCTCTGAGATTGAGTACATTAAATCTCTATTATTTCTATAGGAACAATCACGGAGAGGGATTAGTTTAGGAATCGCAATATATAGACTGGAACTAAATACGGCTAGCTTGAATTTAATCTGCAATGTTTTGACCTTGCTTCAAAAATTGTTGCTGTGAGCCTTCTTCATGCTTGAGTCTGACCTACTCTTGAAATGTATTTCCCCTCAACTTCATCCACTTCCATCACTAAGTGTTCAAGATCTCCAAGTTCCAAACAAACAGTTTTTAGGGATTTTGTTAATGGAGATGATAGATTAAGCAATTTAGAGTCCAGTAAAATTAAAGGGTATACAGCTCTTGAAGCTTTCTGACTTGGCTGGCTTCAGAGTAAATGTACAAATCCTGCTATTTTCAACTTTGAGACATAAAAAATATAGCTGGATCACTTGTCTGTTCTTCTAGCAACTGCATGGCTGGGTTATTTTTAATTTCTTTTGTGTAAGGTAGATGAATAGTGAAAATCAGCAGACAGGGCCAAAATCTGCTTGTTGTCTGGACAGCGAGAGAGAGAGACCCACACAATGTGCCTCTTTAGCATGTCAGCAGACATAACGGATGTTTAAACCACATAAAGGTAACTCCCCATTGAAACCTAGTGAATTCCAGTACATGGTGAGATCACGTCTGAGCATGTTCCTTTCATAACCAAAGTCCCATCATCCAAGTGATCACGTCTAATGGTTTGTCTGCACCCAGTTGAGTACCCAGGTGTTTGACCTATTGAGTTGCTTTTGGTCTAGAAAGTGGTCTACCACTGCAAGGGAATTGTCTTTGGTGCAGCTTTGCAGATGGATTATCTCTATTTCGAAGACGCTGAAATAAAGATGATACAGTGCTGCAAATGTATTCACATCATTGATATGAAGAGCAAATGACTGGAATGTGGCTTTACCCTTTCAAAAGTCAGAAGATTTCCAGCCAGTAAATCCAAAAATCGTTTTTTTTAATACAGCAAACTTCATAACAATAGACCATGTAGTCCCTGCAACAATACAAATATTATGTACTTTTGTTTTAGACCAGAATCTTGAAGCCATGACCTTCTGATTCTGAGGCACTCATGAAGTTAGATAATTGAATCATCGAATCATAAAATCATACAATACAGAGGAAGTCCTTCAGCCGATCAATTCAATATCACCAAAATTACATTAAATCTATACAAATCCTGCTTTCCAGCACTAGGTCCATAACCTTGAACATTATGCTCATCCAAGTACTTTTAAAATCGTGTGACATGTCCTGCCGGAAAAACGCTTCCAGGAAGTGCATTCCAGCTGGCCAACACCTTCTACGTGAAAAGATTCTTTCTCCAAAGCCCCTCTAAACCTTCTGCCTTTTACCTTAAAGTACGCCCCCAAGTTATTGACCCTTCAACCAAGAGGTACAATTGCTTTCTATCTACGCTTCCCCTGTCCCTTCCCCATCACCATAATCTTATACACCTCTCTCACCTTCCCCCCAACCTTCTCAGCTCCAAATACAACATCTCCAGCTTTTCCAGCCTCTCTTCATAGCTGGAGTGTTCCCTTCCAGACAACATCCTGATGAATCTCCTCTGCAACCACTCCAGTGCAATCACATCCTTCCGACAGAGCTGAGACCAGAACTGCACACAGTATTCCATCTCTGGCTGAACCAAACATCTTAGAGCTCCAACATAATCTCCCTCTTATAATGAATGCCTTGACTGATGATGGCAAGTGTCCTGTATGCCTCCTTAACTACACCATTAACTTGGCTGTGTAGCTTCAAGGACTTGTGAACAAGCACCTCAGCATCCCTCTGTTTCTCTGAGCTTTCTAGTGTCCTACAATTCATTAAGTATTCCCTTATCTTTTACTTCTTTCAACAACTCACATTTCATAGATTCATACAGAGCAGAAAATAAACTTTGACCTATCCAATTGATATCAACATTACTATCTTTTATGGCATTCTAATCCCAATTTCCTGCACTTGTCCCATATCAAATCTTATGATATTTGAAGTACTAATTCAATTTTTTTTTAGAGAGGTCATAAGGTTTCCAGCCTCCACTACCATCCCAGACAGCACAGTCCAGATTCCCACTACCCTCTGAATGAAAAAGCTTCTTTTTTCTCAAATCCTCTCTGAATTTACTGCCCCTTCCCTTAACACTATGCCCTCTTGCTGTCAACCAAGGGGAACAGCTGCTCTCTATTCATCCTGTCCATTCCCCTCAATGTTGTACACTTAAATCACACCCCTGTCTTCTGTACTCCTAAAACATCATGTCCCCTTAGTCTTCTCTGCTCTTAAAAAAACAATCAAGGCCTATCTAATCTCTCCTTGTAGCTCAATTTCTCCATCCCACGCAACATCTTGCTGAACCGTAACTGTAGCACCTCTAATGCTATCACATCCTTTCTGTAATGAGGTGACCAGAATTGCATGCAATACTCCTGTTGTGGCCTAACCAACATTTTGTATAACTCCAACATTACCTCATCACTCATACTTTACACCACAACTGATAAAAGTGTGTCATATGTTTTCTTAATTATCCTATTCAGGTGCTCTGCTGACTTCAGGGATCTGTGAATAATTACCCCAAGATTGCTCTGTTCCTCTAAGTTACTCAGAGTCCTGCCATTCATTAAAAAATTCCTTCATCTTATTTCTTCTTTCAAAATTCATCATCTCGCACTTATCAGGATTAAAAATATCTGGCATTGGTCTGTCCATTTGACTAACCCATCTATATCTTATTGTAACCTTCAACTATCATCTTCTCTATTAACCTGTAAGCTAATTTTGGTGTTGTCTGCAAATTTGAATAACATTCTCTCCACATTTTCATCTGCATCATTGATATATATAATAAACAATAAGGGTCAGTACTGATCCTTGTGGTAGACTGCTGGACACTGGCCTTCAGTCACTCAAACAGCTTTCTACCACCAATCTTTATGTCCTATTATTAAGCCAGTTTCTGATCCTTCTCGCTAAGTTTTCCTCAATTTCATGTGCTTTAACCTTCTCAATGAGTGTCCATTGTGGGAACTTGTTAAAAGCTTTACTAAAATCCAGATAAACTATATCAACTGACCTTCCCTTCATTCACGCATTTGATCATACTTTCAAAAAAATCTAGCAAATCTAAAAAAATCTACTCAGCATGACCTCCTCTGACAAAGCCATGTTGACTATCCCTAATTAACCCATGCTATTCCAAATAGATATTAATTAACTCCTTCAGAGATTTCTCCAATAGTTTCCCTACCACTGATGTGACATTCACTGGTCTGTAATTTCCCCATTCATCTCTAACAATCCTCTGAGAAAGTGAAACCACGTTAATCATCCTCCAGTCCTCTGGCACATCCCCTGCACCAAACAGGAATTAAAAGTTTCCTGTCTCTTGTCAATTTATCTGGGCCAGAGGATTTATCTGTTTTTAAGCTCAACAAGACCTCCAATACCTCTACATTCCCTGTGTCAAACTGTACAAGTTCCTCAAAGTCCCTTTTCCTGAATTCTGTACCTACGTTCTCCTTTTCCAGAGTGAAGATCAACAAGAAGTGTTATTCAACGCCCTTCCAGTATCCTACAGCTTCACAGACAGTTGTTGTTGTGGTCCCTATTGGCCCTATTCTTTCTCTGGTTAACCTCTTCATTTTAATGTATTTATAAGGATTGCATTTCATTTATCACTGATCTGCCCAAGTGAATAATCCGTTTATGTCATCTTGTAGTCTAAGACCTTCCTCCTCACTTTCAAACATCCGGCTAATTTTTATATCATCTGTAAACATTCTTATCATCCCCTCTCCCCCCATCATTTTCATCTACATTATACACGAACAATAAGGGACCCAGCACTGAACCCTGTGATATGTCAGTGGGTGTCAGACTCCAGTCACAAGAACATCCTTCTACAACCATCCTCTGTCTGCTGTCAATAAGTCAATTTTGGATCCAACTTGCTAACTTACCCTGGATGCCATGAGATTTCTCTGAGATAGGACATTGTAAAAGACCTTGCTGAAATCCATATAACCAACATCAACTGCACTATCCTCATCTACACACTTGGTCACCTCCTCAAAACGTTCAGTTAATTTGGGAGGCATGACCTCCCTCTGACAAAGCCATGCTGACTATCTTTGATCAAACCATGTCTCTCTGAATAGAGATTTATTCTCTGCTTCAGAATTTTCTCCTGAAGGTTCCCTTCCACTTATGTGAGACTCACTGGTGTGTAATAACCTGGTTTATCTTTACACCCTTCCTGAAAAGTGGAACCACATCAGTCCCCCAGTCCTCTGGCACCTGCCCAAGGACCAAAGAGGAATGAAACTTTCCCTCTCTCATCATATACTGTATTTGAATACCAAGAAAGAATCCTCAACTTTTTATTATTTTGTATAGTCTAATTCAATGGCTAACTCTTTAACTCCAACCCATTGAAAGCAGTTTTAAAATAACTCAAGTTCAGATTCCTATGCCAACTTTGCTTTGATAAATATGTTGAACTCTCAGTTCAAAGTGGCCTTCAAACCTTCAGTTTGAAGGGAGGAGCTAAGCTAACTTTAAATAAACACAGATGGTGAAATTTGTGCTCAGTTATATGTATGACAGCCAACTACTTTGGATCTGATTGTCAGGTATGAAATGCATAAACAAGCATTAGCAACTGCTAGAAGACAGTTTAAATGACTGGTTTTGTTCACTGTATCAAGATGGCGGCGGAGTTGCAGGGCTGTGAGTGAGCTACTGAGTCTGGGGCTTATCCACTCCGCTCTGCTTTCTTTTTGGTTTGCTTTTAATTTCAGCTTTATTTCTTTTCTTTCCCTTTCTTTAAAACCTTTTGCGGTGGGTTAATTAGTGGCAACGGCACAGCAACGAAAGCAGGCTATGTGTAGAATGATGGCAACCTCCCCATGGTCAGAGGGGCGCTGGCATTCACGGCTTCTCCTAGTGATTGGAGGTGGCGGTGCCAGCACCAGCAGCACCAGAGACATCCTCCTGGTATCAAGACTGGCAGCGCCGGCAGGCTCAAAGCTCCACCAACGATTGGAGGCAGCGAATGGCAGCGGATCTTTCAAGATGGCGGCACCAGCAAGGGACGCCTCAGAGGAGGGGGCCAGAGGTGACTCTTGATGATATGGTGACAGCAGCCTGGCCTGTCTGAGGAGCCAGGGACTCCTGGTTATTGATGAGGTGGTGGTAGCTCCTGGTTGTGAAAGACCCAGAGCCAGGGATCCCTGGTTTGGGAGTGAGTGTGGATTTAGCAAAGGATGCAGTATCAGCGTCAGTGAGGTGGGCTAAGCAGTGAAGAACTGGTGCCTAAAGAGTGGCAACGCATCCTTTGGTGGGTCCAGTGCAATAGCAGTGAAGCAGTGGAGGAGAGCCAGAGGTGCAGGTATCATTAGTGAATCAGCCTAGTACCCCTTGCAGACGGTGCGGAACAAAGACGCACTGTCAGTTATATCCTTTTTTTATTCTTAGACTGCTCAAAATAGTACTGGATTGTGTCAACAATTGAAGTCTTTCACTGTATTTTACTGTATTTTCCACTGTAAAATACAAGTGACTATAAATCAATTGATTCAGTTCAATTCACTGAATGAGTTATCAGAAGGCAGTTGAACTAATTGGAAACTTTAAAGAAAAATAAATGGTAGATAAAGTGATTCCTACAATCAGAAGAATTGTAAGAAATAAATGGTGTGTAGTCCTGAACATCAATAGTCTTTCCTTTCCATATCCCCACTAGCTTCAACAATTATCCAATGCTAAGACTGGAATTTAGGCCAGAACTAAATATAACCATTCGAGTTCTGATAAGGGTCATCATTGACCTGAAGCATTGATTCTGGTATGACAGAAGAATTTCCATTTGGCTGTGTAAAGGCAATGCACAGACTGGGCAATACAAAGAATGATGCTAAGATATGGAACACTTGACGTTGGATGCAGGTTTGGCAGAGGCATGCTGGTGAAAGGTGAGGTGAAAGAAAGGACTACCAAAGGGACCAGGCAAGGATCATAGCTTTAACTTGGGATGAATCTTTCTTCAAAAAAAAATTGAAAAGCAATACCCTTCCTAAAAGGTACATTGGCTGTAATCATTACTTCTTCATCAGTTTCTTGACACCCCACCAAAGCTGAACTTCAGTCGGCCTAACTTGACAAGTAATATACTGTCTTGTATTTCACGCCAACTTTCACAAAGACTGAATCAGAATGTGCTCTGGGATCAGCAGTGGACATTTCTGATGTTCACATTCTAACACACACACTGGGACACAATAAGTTAAACTTTTGAAAATCTTCAAGTTAGGTATAAGGGATTAATATTAGGTTATGATTTATATCAGTTCACGACAACTATGTAAAATATTTTACATTATAAATACATAACTAAGTATTAGATTGTGGAGCGGTTCATTGTTTGTTTAATAAATATATACATTACTGTAAACTGAAAAATAAAATTTACTGTGATGCTTTCCTACTTTGAAAGACTTAAATGAGATTTTACAGATAGCTCAGCACTTCCGAGTAATTACTTAGTGGAATTTGCCGCTTATTTTAACAGCATTACTGAAAGCTTACCGAGATCTGTAAGAAGGAAAACTCTGGCTTTTCGTATTCTGAAAAGTAAATGCTGGAGAACTAGATAAGTCCTCAACAGCCTTATTTAAATTGCCTTGAGTTTTCTTTCCAATCTGAGTGAATGATGCCGAAGACAGTTACCAAACTGATATTTACTCAAGAGAACGGCCTTGTGCTGCATGAATATAAAGATTTTATACAGATTATGTGCCACAAAATTCTAAGGGTTTAGCAGGAAAGCTGAAGGTTGTCATGCATTCTGAATTCAACCTTCTCTGACTCTTCATAGAGAGAAGATTGTATCAATGGATAACTTGTGGGTAACGTGGTATACCGATTTGGTCCTGTGGTTTATGACCCCACATTGCAGATCACAAATACAGCAGGAGAAGAATGTTAAAGCATAAGACTGTAAATGTTAGTCATACCTTGATTGTCACTCAGACAGCTGCTCAGTGACAGCTGCAAAGGACACCAGAGCACAACAACTCACCAAAGATGGTTCTTCTGTCGAACATGATCTGCCTTTCTTGCCAATGTCTTAACTTCTCCATTACGTTTGAATAAAGGTCTAAGGTTAGAGGCTGGGGCTTCTGGAGTGAATAACTCACTCCTTAATGCCCCTAAGTCTCCCTACCATTTTCAAGACTGAAATCTAGAGTGTGACAGAATACATTCCACTTACCTGAATGAATGCAGCTGAAACAAATGAAGAACCATCAGGTTACATCAGCCCACTTCATTGGCATCACATCCACGACCAAAAAAGTGCACACCCTCTACAAGAGGCACTGCAACAAGACCCCTTCAACAGCACTTTCCAAAGCTATCCCCTCTACCACATAGAAGGAGAAGGGCAGAAGAAGAATAGAAAGATTGCTACCTGCAATTTCCTCTCCAGGTTACGCACCATCTTGACTTTGACCTTTACTGTGGTTCCTTCACTGTCACTGGGTTAACGGCCTGGAACTCCCTTCATAAAAGCATGTGGGTGTCCTGACCCTTATTGTCTGCAGCAGTTCAAGATGATGTAAGAGACATGCGAAGAGAAATTGGTTCATTTAGAATTATGTCAAGTGTGAGGTGCTGGAAAAGCACAGGAGGTCAGGCAACATCTGAGGAGCAAGAAAATTGACATTTTGAGCAAAAGGGGCTTTTGCCTGAAACATCTATTTTCCTGCTCCTCAGATGCTGCCTTCCCTACTGTCTTTTTCCAGCACCACACTCTCGACTCTGGTCTCCTTACTTTCACCTTGTTTAGAATTATATTCACTGATGTTTAGAGGAATGAAGGGATATTTTGTAGAAACCAATACATTTCTAACGGGGCTAGATATGGATGCAGGAAGGATACTCCTGAGGGTAGAAAGATTCCAGAAACAGACATTGAGATAAACCTTTTAAGACTGAGCGGAGGAGAAATATCTTACCCAAAGATTGGTGAGTCTGTGGAATTCACTACCAAAGAAAGCAATCAAGGCCAAAACATTATGTGTTTTCAAGAAGGTGATAGATATGGCTCTTGTGACTAAAAGGAAAGGCAACATTAGTGTATTGAGCTCAATGATCTGTCATGATCATATTGAATGGCAGAGCAGGCTCAAAGGGTCAAATGGCCTATTCCTATTCCTATCTATGTTTATATATTTAAGATGGCTCATCTCCACTTTCTCAGGTGCACTTAAGAATGGACAATAAATACCGTCCTAGTCATTGATGTCCAAATCTGGTGAAAGATTACATTTTAAGAAGATCTCCAATCTATCTCTCATACTAGAAATTTTCAATACATCACTCTTCTTTAAAGCTATATGACCATGCCAGTAATAATAACCTGATCAAACTGGACAGCACGGAATAAGTGCATCCTTACTTGTTTGACTCTCATCTCCTATTGCTGTTGCTGCTGCTTGTAACCGTTCCTGCCAAATCTGCTGTAATGGTGATCACCCTCAGCTGTCTTGTGCCTCCCTTGTACTCTACTGTAGCTCCTTTGTACAACTGCCATATGACATCCATTACCCAGCTACACCTAGGTCCATCCTTCTTTCTGCTTCTCTCCACTTTGCTGCCTAAAAGAGTTCTCTGTAGCTCTTTAGCTCTGATCATATGACTGAGATACTGACATTTTCCATCGCTAAAGTAAGCATAAATGAATTGTGGTTACTATCACCAAAGTGCTCATCTACCTCCAAACCTAACACCAGGCCGGGTTCATTACCCAGTATCAAATCAAATATGGCCTCACCCCTTGTTAACCTGCCTACATACTGTGTCAGAAAACCCTCCTGCACATAATGGACAAAAACTGACCCATCTAAAGTACTTGAACTAAAGTATTCCCAGTCAAAATTTGGAAGTTGAAGTCCCCCATAACAACTACCCTGTAATTCTCACTCCTATCAAGAATCATCTTTGCTATCCTTTTCGCTAAATCTCTGGAACTGTTCTGAGCCTGATAGAAAACTCCCAACAGGGTGACCTCTCCTTTCCTGTTTCTAATCTGAGCCCATAAGAAGGGCTTATGCCCGAAACATCGATTCTCCTTCTCCTTTGATGCTGCCTGACCTGCTACGCTTTTCCAGCAATACATTTTTAAGCTCTGATCCCCAGCATCTGCAGTCCTCACTTTCTTCTAATCTCAGCCCTTACTACCACAGTCGATGAGTCCTCAAATATCCTTTCTGCAACCAAACAATGCCACACCCCCACCTCTTTTACCATTCTGTTCTTACTGAAACACCTAAATCCCAGAAATTGCAATAACCATTCCTGTCCCTGCTCTACCCATGTCTCTGAAATGGCCACAACATCAAAATCCTGGGTACATGCTGCAAGTTCACCCACTTTATTCTGGATGCTCCTGGTGTTGAAATAGATACACTTCAAATCAACTTCTTGCTTGTCGCTAACTCACCATATCACCTGCCTATCAACGCATGAAGAGCTAAAATGCAGTGTATAGGTGGGCTTCAGAAGAGGATGCTCAGAGACGGTCAGAAGGCAGGCAGGTAGCTTTGAAAGGTCGCCACACCCCTCCACCCCCCATTCTCCATCTATGCCCCTGATTGGGCCAGAGCCAACTGCCCTCACCCCCTCACCAACTCAAAGCCCGGCAATCAGGGAAACTGGTTTCCCAGCTGGAGACAGGTAATTGTGAGTTGAGTGAGTTGGTGAGTTCAGATGCTTCAGTGGGCATTAATTGACCACAATTGCTGAAGAGTGAAGAAAATCATCCATGGACCTCCTCACTCAGCATTTAGTTGAAGAGGTAATGAAAAGTAGGTGCATTCTCTCCAATGCCAATTTGCCCAATTACTTCTCCTTCTTGCCACCTCTCTTATTACCTCAAATGGGTTGGTGTTGGGTGGGGGGAGTGGGGGAGGTGAGGCAGAGTGCGGAATTCTTGTTTGGCTGTTAAAAGCTCCAACACAAAGCCCTTTACCCCATTCCTCAAAAGATTGTGGGTGGCATGGTGGCACAATGGTTAGCAGTGCTGCCTCACAGCGCCTGAGATCCGGGTTCAATTCCCGCCTCAGGCGACTGACTGTGTGGAGTTTGCACGTTCTCCCCGTGTCTGCGTGGGTTTCCTCCGGGTGCTCTGGTTTCCTCCCACAGTCCAAAGATGTGCAGGTCAGGTGAATTGGCCATGCTAAATTGCCCGTAATGTTAGGTAAGGGATAAATGTAGGGGCATGGGTGGGTTGCGTGTCGGTGTGGACTTGTTGGGCCAAAGGGTCTGTTTCCACGCTGTAATGTAATCTAATCTAATCCAGCTAGTTATCATTAGAAGGTTAAAAGTAATTTGAAATATTTTGTATAATATAATCAAAACATCTGTAAACACAAACTTTCAAATATTGTCTGAGGTAAATTACACGTCAAGTCAACATACATTACTAGATTAATGTTGCTTACTTACAAAATGCGGCAGGTTTCAAATGTGTCAAATAATACAATACTTAGAACTGTTGACATTGTTTGCTTTTATATACTTTTCAGACATTTATAAATGATTAGAATAGCAGAACTTTCAAATAAATACTTCAGCACAAAAACTTAGTTAACAGCCAAGGCAATGGCAATGACTGGAAGAACTGAGCTATTCTTCACAATCAAAGAAGTATTGTAAATGGACAACTGCATTTAAACATGTTGAATTTAAGCAGTCTCTTTTATTAGTTCGAAGAACTGTGCCAGAGATAATGGAGATAACATACAAATTGATTTCTTCAATTTAATATTTCAAGCTTGCCAATGTAAAGGTTCATACTCTCAATACATGGGAGAGCCTACTAAACTGCCAAAGATTCACAGAGATGCACAGCACAGAAACAGACCCTTTGGTCCAACTCGCCCATGCTGACTAGATACCCCAACCTAATCTAGTCCCAACTGCCAGCACCGGGCCCATATCCCTCCAAACCCTTCCTATTCATATACCCATCAAGATGTCTTTTAAATGTTACAATTGTACCAGCCTCCATCACTTCCTCTGGCAGCTCATTCTATACACGTACCATGCTCTGCATGAAAACATTGCCCCTTAGTTTTCTTTTATATCTTTCCCCTCTCACCCTAAACCTATGCCCGTTAGTTCTGGACTCCCTGACCCCAGGGAAAAGACTTTGTCTATTTATCCTATCCATGCCCCTCATAATTTTGTAAACCTCTGTAAGGTCATCCCTAAGCCTTTGATGCTCCAGAGAAAATAGCCCCAGCCTGTTCAGCCTCCCTTTATAGCTTGAATCCTCCAGCCCTGACAACATCCTTGTAAATGTTTTCTGAACCCTTTCAAGTTTCTCAATATCTTTCTGATAGGAAGGAGACCAGAATTGCACGTAATATTCCTAACCAATGTCCTGTACAGCCACAACATGACCTCCCAACTCCTGTACTCAATACTCTGACCAAATGCCTTCTTCACTATCTTATCTACCTGCGACTCCACTTTCAAGGAGCTATGAACCTGCACTCCAAGGTCTCTTTGTTCAGCAACATTCCCTAGGACCTTACTGTTTAGTGTATAACTCCAGCTAAGATTTGCTTTCCCAAAATGTAGCACCCCATTTATATAAATTAAACTCCATCTGCCACTCCTCAGCCCATTGGCCCATCTGATCAAGATCTCATTGTAATCTGAGGTAACCTTCTTTGCTGTCCCCTATACCTCCAATTTTGGGGTCATATGCAAACTTACTAACTATACCTCTTATGCTCATATCCAAATAGAGATGTGGACTCAACACTGATTTATTTGGCACTCCACTGGTCAAAGGCCTCCAGTCTGAAAAACAACCCTCCACCACCACCCTTTGTCTTCTATCTTCAAACCAGTTATATACCCAAATGGCTAGTTCTCTCTGTATTCCATGAGATCTAACCTAGCTAACCAGTCTCCCGTGGGGAACCTTGTAAAACGCTTTACTGAAGTCCATATAGATCACATCTACTGTTCTGCCCTCATCAATCCTCTTTGCTACATCTTCAAAAATCTCAATCAAGTTTGTGAGACATGACTTTCCACGCACAAAGCCATGCTGACTATTCCTAATCAATCCTTGCCTTTCCAAATGCATGCACATCCTGTCCCTCAGGATTCCATCCAACAAGTTGCCCAACACTGACGTCAAGCTCACTGGTCTATAGTTCCCTGGCTTGTCCTTACCACCTTTCCTAAATAGTGGCACCATGTTAGCCAACCTCCAATCTTCTGGCACCTCACCTGTGACTATCGATGATACAAATATCTCAGCAAAGGTTTGAATGTAATTGTAATTTACTTTTTATATACCCTAAATATTATTTTATATCACAGATCCTGAAATAAATATCAAAGGGAAAATACCAACAATTAATAGTTGTTTAAAATGGGAAGCTGTAAATTAGTTAACACACTTTAGATTATACATTATACCTTAGCCAAGATAGATTCTTAAATAATCCTTTACTGATTTGATATGGTTAAAAATCACACAGAGCAGGTTATAGTCCAACAGGTTTATTTGGAAGCACTAGCTTTCAAATAAACCTGTTGAACTACAACCTGGTGTTGTGTGATTTTTAACTTTTTCCATCCCAGTCCAACACCAGCGTCTCCACGTCATGATTTGATATTGTAGTTGTTTTATGGTATATCTATATTGCTATAGAGCATAGTTGTGAGGGATTGAGAGACATACATCCATGTTTATATAGTTAATTAGTGATTTGTAGAACTGCAACTCAGGTGGAAAGGCAAATGCCAGTTTTTGTTGTGAAAACTGGGAGTGTCTCCTGTGTCTGAAACACATAATGATAAGTTTACGTAACAAAGGGTTGGAATGAATTAGCACAATATTTACACATTCAATTAGTTGCTGCCTTATTTTTAACTATGAGCAAAACCATGGAAGAACTATTAATTCTTATTAAACATATTTAATATTTATAGTGTTGGAGAAAGCTGTAACATGTCAATGTTAATAGCACAATCTAAAACTCAACCAAGCATCTTTACCATCAGAGTGTTTTGCACACATTTTTCAAATCCACGTAGTTTTATTTTTGTAAATTGTACCTATTAGTGTCACATTTCTTATTCCTATAATCTGACATACGTGTACTCACTACAAACATCTCACTTGAATAGTGCAGTTATTTATTTCAATAGTTCAATTTGTAATAGATGTTTAATCTCTTAAATGGAGACGACCACACTTAGATCATTGAACAGGAGCCAAAAACTATAATTAGTAAGTAGACGCAAAGATGGAAAGTCCATTAAAATGCAAATGTCTATATTTGCAAAAATAAGAGAACCTGTAATTCTGGTCTGTGCCACTGTCATCTGTTCACACATATCTGCTTCTATTGCTGTTTATTCCCCCCTTTTTCTGAAGCTACTGTCATTATCTGGGGATGGGCAGGGCTGGGATGGGGGTGGCTTGGGATAAAAGTCTTCTCTAACGTTTCATGGTGCAAAACTTCAGACTAAGTTCTTTAAGCTTCTCGAACCTGGGGGATGTGTAAAAGCTAATTTATTTATTGGTATGAAAAGACTGTTCATTTGTGTAAACCTATTTTTGTTAGAAAAAACACTAATCTAATCCTCTAACCTCGACAAGTTTAAATGCCCAGGGATCATTGCTAACAAACTCACAAAGAGAGAAAGAAATGTGAGCTGTCAGATGGATTCTGCCTCTGGGCCACTTGGATATTGCTGCTTGAAAGTACCTACAAAAGTTCCAGTTGAAATCCATAAACTTTCCTTCTGTAATGCAATGTACATTTCATACTAATCCACTGATGGAAATACTGAAAGGATGTTAATTCTCAGAAAGCTCTTCTGTTTGAATGCCAGCAGGTATTTGGGAGTGTCAGCTTTAAGACTAGCCTTGTGATTTGCAGAGTAAAAATGCCAGTCTGGAATTTGATCATTTTCAATGTTGTTTCATCACATTCAGCTGAACTTGCTTTTATGGCGCTTAGGTTAACTGTGCAAGGGTTGCAAATATTAAGGGAGCTTGTGTCAGCAGGCAACATATTTTTCTATACTACATCACAGTAGGAGCAGGAAAGCTTGATTTTTGTGGCTTTCTAAGCACCTCAGGCAGCTGTTGCGTCAACTATCTATCAGCACTGAAGAAGTCAGCCATCTGGATATAGACATCGGGGCTGTAGTCAGTGGGGTACACCACAAGCTAATGTCTGTTTTCCCCTGGGGTCAGGGAAAGATTGTTTCACAGTAAAAGAAGTACTTAATAAAAATGATTTCACAAAAAAAGTTTTCTTAAACCAACATTTAAGGTTTTCATGATACTCCAAAAATGGCTTAATTTACTTAGAAAGTTTACACCAGCACAAACATTCATCAATCACACCCATTTGATGAATTGTGCTTCTCTTATCCTTAAAACTTAATGCAAAGGTTGAGACAGAGTCAGAAAAGAAGGGAATATAGGATTTGAATGACAAAAAATACGAGAATGTAGCAATGGAGGAGCCTCAGTCCCTGCAATTGTCCAACAGGTATGTATTTGTTTTTGCAGTATGCGTAGCTGAGAGCAGGGACTACAGGATGAATGAGTGAACTGATGACAGTACCATGATGCAGGGAGCCATTCAAGTGGGGGAATTCAAAAAACACAATTGTGATAAGTGCCAGAATTGTTATCAAGGCAAATAATTTTTTCTATAGTCAAGCATATGAGTCCCAGATGTCTGGAGTACATGGGGCTACATCAATAACAGAAACACAAAGTAATCCAGCGATTATAACCTATCTAAACCACAAGCAAATTGAGTAGGGTAAATAAAATCAGAGAGTCAAATGCATGGCTCCAAGATTCATTTGGGGAAGCAGATTTCTTCTAATGGGGCACTATCACAAATATTGTGAGGTAGGAAGATATCAGCACCAGTGTCCTGGTGAGAAATGTAATTAAATCTGTTGAAAAGGCTTAACACTAAATCATGGCAGAGGGTGGGTGGAGGGAGTAGGGTGGTGGTGGTGAAGAGCTTATGTCAATGGGGATTTGGAATGTTAAAGAGAAAGGAAAACACAATAGTGCAGGATAGCAATATGGATAAAAACAACCAACGCATTATAGGAATGGACCAAGAATTCAATCACAAGAACGCATGAGTAAACACACTCTGAGTAGGAAAAACCAGTTTCAACTAACAGAGGGGAAGGAGAGTGAGGTAAAATTTAGAATACCAAAGATAAAGGTTGAGGCAATGGTAAAGTATCTTAATGTGGGGAAGGGCATGCTGACTAGGGCAAGAAGAACAGAGAGTTTAACAATAATCCAGGATCAGACAGTAAAATCCACGCAGGGAATATAAGTAAAAGGTATCTGAATACATGGCTGCTATGATAGCTAAATGAGTGTTAACAGCTGCAAGGCATCTTTAAATCTTTGCATCATTTTTTATAAAACTGGATGTGACGTAACTTACATTCCTTGAGACCTAATTCCTGCCTCAAAAAAGAGAGAATATAAATTCTTAAAAGATCCTAAAGATTAAACATTTTTCCTCCCTTGTCATACACAAAACAATTGGGTCAGAACGTCATAGAATTTCTACAGGATGAAAGCAAGCCATTTAGCCCATCAACTCCACACAACCTTCCGAAGACCATCCCACCCAGATTCACTTCCCTAACCTATCTCTATAACCCCACATTAACCATGGCTAATCTATCTAGCCTGCATATCCCTGGACACTGTGGGTAATTTAGCATCACCGATCCACTAAATGTGCACATCTTTGGATTGTGGGAGGAACCAGAGCATTCAGAAGAAACCCATGCAGACACAGGAAGAATGTGCAAACTCGACACAGACAGTCACCTAAGGCTGGAATCGAACCCAGTCCTTGGTACTGTGAGGCATCAGGGCTAACCTCTCAGCTATTTGCCACCCAATGAGTAAGGTCAGAATCAAAGTTCAACAGAGAATGCAAGGATGAAAGGAACTTGAAGATCTGAGTGGTCATCACGATCGACATGGTGAGTCAGTGATTATCTCTGCAAAGTGTAACTTGTTTTGCCTTCCATCCTCACTGAATGACAAATCTGAAATGGAAATGAGAAATGGCTGCCACCACACCTGGAGTGGGTTGATCCATTTTTTCTCCTCTGTCTAAGGTTGCAAGCTCCATTTCTGAATAATGAGAGGTCCTTTAATGGGTTATTGTATTAATTTGGCACTTAGTACAGGTTGAAGATATCAATGGACAGAGAAATCCCTTCCCTCAAGCCCCACCCCACCCCCCCCCCCCCCCTCCCATTTATCTCTCAGC
>NC_057722.1:41406527-41413905 GCF_004010195.1 Chiloscyllium plagiosum | reverse complement strand
CTCTTTCGATGCTGCCTGACCTGCTGTGCTTTTCCAGCACCACACTCTCAACTCTGATTTCCAACATCTGCTGTCCTCACTTTCTCCCAAATTGAGCTGATTGTAAGATTCATTGATATGTCAAGGAAGTTATGAATGCCGAAGCTGCAATGGCATTCTGTGAACTATTTCCTCCTTTCTATCCCTTTTGCAACATAAATCACATATGGACCTTGTATCAGGAGCTATCTTTCAGATCTTCAACTTCTTATTATCTTGAGATTAAATTAAGAATTTAAATCATTATCAATTATAAAATCTGAAATTCCTAACACCTCTATGTGACTTGGAGACTAACAGTCTACTCACAGTCATCAATAGATACCCTTAATATTTTTCACAGTTGTGAGCATCTTCCAAATACCTCCCACTAAATCAAGAATGGCTCCCTTTTAATATTTAGCAACCAAGTCATCCCCAAGCTATTGTCTTGAAAATTTAAAAGAAGTCAGATAACAACTTTCATTTTTCAATTTATCCTAAATGGAACAAGTATTCTAAACATGTAATAATCATTTAACCTTTGCATTTGTTACAAAGTGCAACTTGAATATGAAAATGTGACAAAATCTAGATCTGGAGAGATTTTAACCTTGGATTCTGACTATTTTCTGAAAGCAAAAATAATGGATGTTCCTCCTGACTCCCAATTTTCAATTGTAGGAGGGTGGAAACAGGGGTATGGATTCTTTTTGACATTTGAGTCCCCAGAAGGAGCATTGCTGGATCCCGACCCCTCTGGAATTTGAGAGAAGTTTCACAGGGAGGGAAGGATCATGGAACTGGGAGTCCAATGGTCTCACATTAGATTTTTTTAAAAAATCACAAGAAGTTTCACTATCTGGAGTTTCACTGTTGAGACTGGTTTGATCAATTTTCTGAGCACTAAGGTTTCTGGCCATCATAATTCTCGCCCCTTCTTGTAAAAGACATCAGCAAGCCATGTCATAGTACCATGTGACTTTGACTCTGGCT
This sequence comes from Chiloscyllium plagiosum, assembly GCF_004010195.1. NCBI lineage: Eukaryota > Metazoa > Chordata > Chondrichthyes > Orectolobiformes > Hemiscylliidae > Chiloscyllium > Chiloscyllium plagiosum. The sequence continues at coordinate 41,412,891 of NC_057722.1, read as the reverse complement.
CCAATAGGCATTTCCTGTATCCTGAAAGAGTTGAGTGTCTCTCATTCATCTCACCCTCCAGCTCAACAAGGGCACTAACAATTGCAGCTTGTGCTGTTTGAGCTATAGGACATAGTGCAGAGATGGGAGTGGAAATTATCTGAGCAAAGGGTTCCCAGACCTGATTTGAAAGTTAATTCCCCTCAAAATTCCAACCATTAAATCCAGTGGGTTTCAACAAAGCCCCCCACCAGCTGGGAGCTGGCACAGGTCCCATCGAGGTCTGTAAACAGGTGCCAAGGCTTTAGTAACCTATCCCCCTAGGGTGGGTTATTCTTCCTCAGAGGCCTCTTAGAATCTATCATTCTAAATTATCATTCCACAAAATGTTGCACATTCATTTTATAAATGCTCAGGGCAGCCAGAATGCTTTGAATTAACATGCTTCAGTTTACATTAAAAAATCTCAGTGCATCTGAATGTCTATCAACTAATTGTTCGGAGTAATCAGTCATAGACATCAAGATTAATTTAACATGCACGGTTGAAAATTTTGTTATATTCAGAAATGACTTCCATGCATCATCCTTCCAATCTCAGCAAGAGCAGGATTAATACTTGCAGTCATTGTGACAGAAATTAGTAAAGCAATAAATTAAGATGAGCAATCAACACTGCCCAAACAACCTTGAAATGAAAACGGGGAAATTATAGTATCATTAAGGTATGTGCAACCAACCAAGAGAAGCTACAGAACTTGAATTAGCAAATGAACTAAAAGTACAAATTTTCTTCTTAAAGCTATTCAGAATTAGCTTCAGAATCTTTTGCCAACAAGGCTGGCATTACTGCGCTGTAAAAGTGAATGCTCAAATTGAAGAGAGAAGTACTTCCATTGTTTTCACAGTCTGAATTCTGAGAGAGTTTTCATGCATACTGTAGGATAAACAATAGTCACTCAAAGGCCTGCATTAGTGACTCAGTCATTCTAATGCAGAGCTGGTGACAAATGGGGATTTCATGGGACCCGTACACACCCGTCTGTCACTCCTTTATAGATTGGCAATGGGTTCTTGTTTTTGGAGTTGCATTTTTTTCTTTTGAGATAGCTTTTGTCCACTTAACAGCTAATCCTTTTTTGTGGCAAACAGGACACCTACACACAGCTTCAGCTCCATATGTTTGATGTAGCACCACCTGCCATTGGAATTTGAAAGCAAACTGCCTCGAAGCTTCTAATGGTTCTTCTTGTTCTTGTAGATAACTTTTTCACAGCAGCTGACCAGCACCAGTACTTGATCTGATACTCCAAGTCATATTACAGCTGGGTTTGCTCCATGATTCATGCAGATAGATAACAATGACAAACAAGAATGATGAGTCCCTGAATTAAACGAAAACTGATCACAAAATCAAAGAGTAAGTCTACAATTCAGCAATCTGTTACTTGGTAGCCTCAATTGCTTGTTTTCAGCTTTACAGTTATTGACAAATAACATCATAATTTTATGCTACTTCTGTCAGATCTATAGCCCTACAGTGACATGTATAAATACACTGATCTAAAGCACAATGAACTACTTACTTCCTATTTTATTCCCTACCCCCTCCAACCACCAGCACTTTATCAAAACTCCATTACTTTTGTGTCTGAAAACTGAACAATAAAGGGAAAGATTAAACAGTTGGCTCAGTGGGATAAGGATAGTATCAAATGTGCCATTTGTAATCAATTGTGATTTAAGAAAGAAAATATAATGAAAAGGTAAAAGAATTTAAGCTATTTCAGTGCAAATGAATACTTTGATCAGCGTATAAATGCATTACAGAATTTCACTTCCCATAAAAGCTTATACATGAATAAAGACTATTAGAATGATGTGTTACACTTCAAATATTCAGTGTCACTACTAAAAAGATGTGGCTTTTATCACTCACGGAAAGACGTTTGGAATAAAGTGTGGAAATATGTTTTGATGATCATAAAAGTAAAGGCAATTTTGGACCTTGATGAAATCTTGTTGGTTTTCCCATTTATTAATTTTGTAAATGTCTCCAGATCACTGAATAAAATTCCATGAAACGACAACCAATATGTAACATGCTGTTTTATTGAATATTCATTTATAGGGTGTGGGTGTGACTGGCTAGGCAGCAGTTATTACCAGGCGAAAGTGAGGACTGCAGATGCTGGAGATTAGAGTCAAGTGTGAGGCCTCATTCCTGATTAAGGGCTTTTGTCCGAAATGTCGATTTTTCAGCTCCTCAGATGCTGCCTAACCTGCTGTGTTTTTCCAGCACCACACGCTCGACAGCAGTTATGACCAATCTAACTGCCCTTGAGAAGAACATTTTTAGCTGCTTTCTTGAATTACTGCAGTCCGTTATGACAAGATACACCCACAGTGCTTTTAAGTTGGGAGGTCCAGGATTTCAACACAGTCACAATGAAGGGAAATCGATATATAATTAGATTAGATTAGATTAGATTAGATTAGATTACTTACAGTGTGGAAACAGGCCCTTCGGCCCAACAAGTCCACACCGCCCCGCCGAAGCGCAACCCACCCACACCCCTACATTTACCCTTTACCTAACACTACGGGCAATTTAGCATGGCCAATTCACCTGACCTGCACATCTTTGGACTGTGGGAGGAAACCGGAGCACCCGGAGGAAACCCACGCAGACACAGGGAGAACGTGCAAACTCCACACAGTCAGTCGCCTGAGGCGGGATATAGTTCCAAGTCAGAATGGTGTGTGACTCAGACCATAATACCATAACATATAGAAGCAGAATTAAGCCATTTGGCCCATCAAGTGTGCTCCAGCATATCAATGCTGATATGTTTTTCAACTCCATTCTCCTGCCTTCTCCTGTACCATTCACCACCTTACTAACCAAGAACCTGTCTCTGCCTGAAAGATACTCAATGACTTGGCTTCCACAGCCTTCTGTGACAATGCGTTCCACAGATTCACCACCCTGTGATTGAAGAAATATCTCATCATCTCAGTTGTAAAGGGTTGTCCCTTCATTCAGAGGCTGTGCTCTCCCACTAGTGGAAATACCTTCTCCATGTCCATTCAATGCAAGCCCCTCAGTATTGTGTAAGTTTCATAGATATCTTACTTCATCCTCCTAAATTCCATTGAGTACAGACCCAGAGGCCAGGAGAAAGTGAGGACTGCAGATGCTTGAGATCAGGGTCAAAAAGTGTGGAGCTGGAAAACCACAGCAGGTCAGGCAGCATCCGAGCAGCAGGAGAGTCGAGGTTTCCCCTAAACCGTTCATCACATGACAAGCCATTCATTCCCAGGATCATTCTTGTAAACCTCCTCTGGACCACCTCTATGGTCAACACCTCCTTCTTTAGAAGCAGTGCCCAAATCTGTTCACAATATTCCAAATGTGCCCTGACCAGAACCTTATATAACCCCATCTCTCTTGAATCCTAGTCCTTTCAAAGTGAATGCTAACATTGTAATGGTCTTCTGAACTGTCAAGTGAACCTGGATGTTAACTTTAAGAGAATCCAGAACCAGCATTCCAGAGTCCCTTCTTGCTTCAGATTTCCAAAGATTTTCAGCATTCAGAAAATTGTCTGCAGTTCTATTCTCCCTGTCAAAATTCCCACATTGTATTCCTTCTACCACTTCTTTGCCCATTCTCCCATCCCATCCTAGTCCTTCTGCAGCCTGGCACTTCCTCAACACTACCTGTCTGTCCACCAATCTTTGTGTCATCTGCAAATTTAGCAACAATGTCCGTGGTTCCTTCACCCAAATCATGTGTAACATGAAAGGTTGTGGTCCCAACACTGACCCCTCCCAAACTTCACTAGTTTTGGCTAATGTTGTCTAATTCATAAGTTGCAGACAAGGATGCCCTGCAGATGCCACAACGGATGAATGGACACTGCACAACAAACACCAAACAGAAATGTTCCCTCAAAGTTGGCTAACACTTCAGCAGGCAAGGACCTTCAGTCTCTGATCTTCAGCCTTCGAGATACACAATAATGCAGGATCACTAAGCAGAAACTGATAACCAAGTTCTGTACCTATTTAGATGGCCTCAACTGTGATTGTGGGTTCATGTCCTGCTATATGTAAACCCACCATATTGTTCTGTATCAGTTAAATCTTCCTTACTGTCCTGTTTGATAATTTATGATCCCTCTACCTTAATTAGTTTGGACAGTTTTGGCTTGCTTATTAATTTGGTTAGACCCTCAGCATGCAATTCATATCCATCATGTTATTCCAGTCATTTGGTTTGTCTCCAGCACCATTTTTTTTGTTGTAATTATCTGTCAGCCTTGATTCATCAGATTATAAGTCACCTCTTCACTTGTTATTCAGCTGCTAACATTTTACTCACATCATCTGACACTCTTGATCACCTGCAGAGACTTATTATTCAGCCTGTTGACATTCCACTCACACAACTTGTATAATCTTTTGATCTCTCTGATCATAAATCTGTGCCTGTGTGTCTTCTCCCCACTTTACCTGATAGAGGGGCAGCACGCCAGAAGCTTGTGATTTCAAATAAACCTGTTGGACTATAACTTATCATTGTGAGACTTCTGACTTTGTCCACCCCAGTCCAACACTGGTGCTTCTACACAATGGAAAGAAATGACCAGATATGACATTGCAGCCATGGTATATTTACCCAACTGGAGAAGCTGTTCCTCAGCTGCAAGGGGCTGGTTAGGAAGAGGTGATTGCACCATATGCCCAGAACATACATCAGACAGAGGGTCACAGCAACTCAACAACTGAAATGGTATCACAACCGCAACAACAATAAATAACACAGAAATTACACTCCTTGGGAAAGCAACAACATACAGATGAATGACCAATAGCAACAATAAGTACGCATACAATTAAGACACCAGGATTATTTAAGGGCAATATATGCAAACCATATAAATTGACTGATGGGAACAACTATCTGCTAAGTTATGAGCACAGCCATGCATATATTTAATAACTTTGATAACTTAAAATGCATGGGATTTTTTTCTATAAATATTGGGATATCTGGATTGAAATGCAATCGTGTACAAATGTCATGGTCTGTTGTAGTCATGTAATCTCTGCCATGAGGTATACGTTCTGTTGGCAAAGCTAAAAATCACACAACCAGCTGATGAAGGAACAGCACTCCAAAAGCTAGTGCTTCCAAATAAACCTGTTGGACTATAACCTACTGTTGTGTGATTTTTAACTTTGTCCACCCCAGTCCAACACCGGCTCCCCCAACTCTGTAGGTAGATATCATAAGCTCACTTCAGTGAATTCCTTGATATGTGCTGTCCACTTGAAAATCATACTGTTCTGTGCTGTAGCTTCATTAGGTTGACAACTCCATTTTAAGTATGTCTGGTTCTGCTCTTGGCATGACTTGCACTCTTCATGAAACAGTATTGATCTCCCAGCTCGATGGTAATGGTGGGCTGAGGTACATGCCAGATTATTGTTGATTACAACTTTGCTACTTATATCTCAGAATCCTCCTGGATGCCTAGTTGAATTTCTACATCTTTTTGAAATCCATCCGATGAACAAAGTGGTAGTAGATATTCTCCATGTGAAGATGCGAATTCATCTCCACAGGGATTGTCTGGTGAACTGTCGTGACAATACTGTCAAGCAGAGATGAATCAGCGCAGAAAGATTGATGAGGATGATGTCAAGGAAGCTATTTCCTCTCGTGGCTCATTCACTATCTGCTGCAGACTCAGGCTAGGGCTATATCCCTTAGGACTTGGCCAGCTTTATCAGCACTAGGGCTACCAAGGTATATTTTGTGATTAACATTGAAGTCTCTCACCAAGAGTACATTCTACGTCCTTGATAATCTCAGTGTTTCTATCATTTTGTTTTAACAGGGAAGGATTCAGCCATGGGGAGGGAGTGGGGTTGGTGTGGGGTGTGGAGGGGTGCAGGGGGCATGATTTGTATTCAGTAGGAGGTTTTCTTGTCTACATTTGACCTGGTGTCGTGTGTCTGAAGTCAATGTTGAGGACTCCAGGGAAAGTCTTTCACATCAGTATACCAATTTCCGCCACCTCCAAACAGACCCCACCACCAGGGATATATTTCCTTCCCCACCCCACTCCGCCTTCCGCAAAGACCGTTCCCTCCGTGACTACCTGGTCAGGTCCACGTCCCCCTAGGACCCACCCTCCCATCCTGGCACTTTCCCCTGCCACTGCAGGAACTGTAAAACCTGTGCCCACACCTCCTCCCTCACCTCCATCCAAGGCCCTAAAGGAGCCTTCCACATCCATCAAAGTTCTACCTGCACATCCACTAATATCATCTATTGTATCCGTTGCTCCCAATGCGGTCTCCTCTACATTGGG
>NC_057722.1:41399169-41406277 GCF_004010195.1 Chiloscyllium plagiosum | reverse complement strand
GTCTCTCTGCCTTTATTCCTGATGAAGGGCTTTTGCCCGAAACGTCGATTTTGCCTGTCCTCGGATGCTGCCTGAATTGCTGTGCTCTTCCAGCACCACTGATCCAGAATCTGGTTTCCAGCATCTGCAGTCATTGTTTTTACCTCTGCCATTGTTGTGCCCACTGTCATGGTTCTGCTCTCTCATTGAGACAGAACATAGAGAGTCTCACAATGGTGGTGCCTGGGACATTATCTGGAAGGTGTGGTTATGCAGATATGACACTGTCAGACTGTTGCTTGACTAGTCTGAGGAACAGCTTCCAATTGTGGCACTAGCTACGAAGGAGGGCTTCACAAAGCTGGGTTAGCCACCGCCTTTTCCTGCATTCAATTGATGCTTTGTGCCCCACCTGGTTTAGTAGACCCATACAGATGAATGGCTCACTAGGCTATTTCAGAGAGTATTTAAGAATCAGCCACATTGCTGTGGGTCTGGAGTCAATTGTTATCAGATCAAATAAGAACACATTTCCTTCCCTAAGGGTGAACCAGGTGAGCTTTTGTGACAATCAACAATGGTTCATTGTTGCTACGAGACTAACTTTTAATTCAAGGTTCATTTACTTAAGTTCCATCAGATCGCATTGTGGGATTTGAACCTGCGTGTCGAGAATATTAGACTAGACCTTTGGTTTATTAGTGTTGAAAAATGTGGTGCTGGAAAAACACAGCAGGCGAGGCAGCATCCGAGGAGCAGGAGAATCAACATTTCGGGCATAAACCCTTCTTTGGTTTATTAATCCAGTGGTTTAGTAATCCAGTGTTAATAAATTATTAAATCAATATGTAAATGAAGAATTACAAGTAATAAAGTGGAAGCTTTACAGGGTTGAGGAATTGGTACGACAGGATTTTCAGACCTGAAAATTGAGGAAGTTGTTCAAAATAGTATCTGCTTTATCGAGTTTCTACAGCTTCTTTGGCCTTCTTGGAATTTACAGGCAATTTAATGAGTCAAGATAAATTCATACTAACCCGCTGCTCCCCTGTCCCACTGCTGCAATCTTCAGCCGATTTTCACGGTTTGAAGGCTGCAACCACGTTTACAGTCCTTCTCCCCAGTGCAATATTCCTCATGCTACTTGACACAAATTGATCTTTAGAATGGGCTGATCGTCCCCCCCATCCACTGTACAAATAATGCCCGAGTCAGGATTGGATAAAATTGCTGCACAAGCCTGAGTTCAAGGGCCAGATTTTCATGGGGTCAGGAACTCAATACTAGGATTCACTTATTTAACATGGTATGTTGCCAGTCACAGTATAAATAAGGATGCACCTGCTGTCCCATACCTCATCACAGTCCTTAGTGGTTTCTCCCTTAGACTGTGACCCCTGTTTCTGTTCTCCCTTGTTATTGGGAACATCCTTCGTTCATCTTCCTTGTCTAGTCCTGTCAGAATTTTGTAGGTTCTATGAGACTACCCCTCATTTTTCTAAACACCAGTGAATATAATACTAACAGATTAAGATTCTCCTCATATGTCAGTCCCGCTATTCCAGGAATCTGTCTGGTAAACCTTTGTGACAGTCCCTCTACAGCAAGAACATCCTTCCTCAGGTTCCTCAGATGAGGAGACCAAAACTGGACACAATAGTCCAGGTGTGATCTCACCAAAGCCCTATCTAATTGCAGTAAGACATCCCTTTTCCTGTAAACAAATTCTCTTGCTATGAAGGCCAACATACCATTTGGCTTCTTGACTGCCTGCTGCACCTGCATGCTTAGCTTCAGTGACTGGTGTATGAGGACTCCCAGGTCTCAATACATACACCCCTCTGTCAATTTATAGCTATTCAGATAATAACCTGCCTTCCCATTTCTGCTCCCAAAGTGGATAACCACACATTTATCCACATTGTACTGCATCAGACATGCATTTGCCCTTTCAGTCACTAATAAGAGCAAGCAATGGAACCACTGAGGGAAACAAAAAGCACCAAATAGGTAATGTTCTTCAGGAAACAAAGCTGAAGATCTTACAGCCTTATGAAAGTATCAGGGCAGGTGCCCTGCTGTCTACCTACCCATGTGTCCACATAATACATTATTTTCTTCTGAGAGCCCAGACCAATAGAAGCATAGACAGTGCAGCGATTTTGTTTTCACAAGTCGTCTGTGGCTATCCCCATTTCAAACAAGAATGCTATTTTGGAAAATGTAGGGGGTGATTGATTCACAGGGGAACGTAACACGAATAACCAAGTTTCTGGTATTGAGTCTGGCTCCAATGCAACGAAAGGCAGATCGGGTTCCAACAGACCAATTGTGTTCAGGGACTCTCTAGTCGGAGGTACAGACAGACGTTTCTGTGGCCAGCAGCGAAAAGTCAGAATGGTGTGTTGCTTCCCTGGTGCCAGGATCAAGGATGTCTCAGAGAGGGTGCAGAATGTTCTCACGGGGGAGAGGGGCCAGCAGGAGGTCATTGTCCACATTGGAATTATGACATAGGAAAAGAAAAGGTTGAGATTCTGAAGGGAGATTACAGAGAGTTAGGCAGGAATTTAAAGGAGGAGGTCCTCGATAATAATATCTGGATTACTCCCGGCGCTACGAGGTAGTGAGGGCAGGAATAGGAGGGTAGAGGAGATGAATGCATGGCTGAGGAGCTGGTGTATGGGAGAAGGATTCACATTTTTGGATCACTGGAATCTCTTCAGGCAGGGACAAGGTAGGACTAATAAATTAAACTGCATTTATTTCAATGTAAGGGGCCAAACAGGGAAGGCAGATTAACTCAGGGCATGGTTAGGAACATGGGACTGGGATATCATAGCAAATACAGAAACATGGCTCATGGATGGGCAGGACTGGCAGCTTAATGTTCCAGGATACAAATGCTACAGGAAGGATAGAAAGGGAGGCAAGAGAGGACGGGGAGTGGCATTTTTGATCAGGGAGGATATTCCCGGAAATACATCCCAGGAAGTTATTTGGGTGGAACTGAGAAATAAGAAAGGGATAATCACCTGTTTGGGATTGTATTATAGACCCCCTAATAGTCAGAGGGAAATTGAGAAACAAACTTGTAAGGAGATCCCAGTTATCTGTAAGAATAATAGGGTGATTATGGTAGGGGATTTTAGCTTTCCAAACATAGACTGGGACTGCCATAGTGTTAAGGATTTAGATGGAGTGGTATTTGTTAAGTATGTGCAAGAAAACCTTCTGATTCAGTATGTGGATGTACCTACGAGAGAAGGTGCAAACCTTGACCTACTCTTGGGAAATAAGGTGACCAAGGTGTCAGTGGGGGAGCACTTTGGAGCCAGTGACCATAATTCTATACGTTTCAAAATAGTCACGGAAAAGGATAGACCAGATCTAAAAGTTGAAGTTCTAAATTGGAGAAAGGCCAATTTTGATGGTATTAGGCAAGAACTTTCAAAAGCTGGTTGGGGGCAGATGTTCACAGATAAAGGGACAGCTGGAAAATGGGAAGCCTTCAGAAATGAGATAACGAGAATCCAGAGAAAGTATATTCCTGTTAGGGTGAAAGGAAAGGCTGGGAGGTATAGGGAATGCTGGATGACTAAAGAAATTGAGGGTTTGGTTAAGAAGAAGAAGGAATCATATATCAGGTATCAACAGGATAAATCGAGTGAATCCTTAGAAGAGTATAACGGCAGTAGCACTATACTTTAGAGAGGAATCAGGAGGGCAAAAAGGGGACATGAGATAGTTTTGGCAAATAGAGTTGAGAATACAAAGGATTTTTACAAATACATTAAGGACAAAAGGGTAACTAGGGAGAGAATAGGGCCCCTCAAAGATCAGCAAGGTGGCCTTTGTGTAGATCCGCAGAAAATTGGGCAGATGCTAGATGAGTATTTTGCATCGGTATTTACTGTGGAAAAGCATATGAGAGATATAGAATGTAAGGAAATAGATGGTGACATCTTGCAAAATGTCCATATTGCAGAGGAGGAAGTGCTGAATGTCATGAAACGCATAAACGTAGATAATTCCACAGGACCTGATCAAGTGTACCCTAGAACTCTGTGGGAAGCTAGAGATGTGATTGCTGGGCCTCTTGCTGAGATATTTGTATTATCGATAATCACAAGTGAGGTACCGGAAACTAGAGGTTGGCTAACGTGGTGCCACTGATTAAGAAGGGTGGTAAGGACACGCCAGGGAACTATAGACCAGTGAGCCTTACATTGCTGTTGGGCAAGTTGTTGGAGGGAATCCTGAGGGACAGGATATACATGTATTTGGAAAGGCAAGGATGGATTAGTGATAGGCAACATGGCTTTGTGCATGAGAAATCATGTCTCACAAACTTGATTGAGTTTTTTTGAAGAAGTAACAAAGAGGATTAATGAGGGCAGAGTGGTAGATGTGATCTATATGAACTTCAGTAAGGCGTTCGACAAGGTTCGCCAGGGGAGACTGGTGTGCAAGGTTAGATCTCATGGAATACAGAGAGAACTAGCCATTTGGATACAGAGCTGGCTCAAAGGTAGAAGACAGAGGGTGGTGGTGGAGAGTTGTTTTTCAGAATGGAAGCCTGTGACCAGTGGAGTGCCACAAGGATTGGTGCTGGGCCCTCTACTTTTCGTCATTTATATAAATGATTTGGATATGAACATAAGAGATACAGTTAGTAAGTTTACAGATGACACCAAAATTGGAGGTGTAGTGGACAGCAAAGAAGGTTACCTCAGATTACAACGGGATCTTGATCAGATGGGCCAATGGGCTGAGAAGTGGCAGGTGGAGTTTAATTCAGATAAATGCGCAGTGCTGCATTTTGGGAAAACAAATCTTAGCAGGACTTATACACTTAATGATCAGATCCTATGGAGTGTTGCTGAACAAAGAGACCTTGGAGTGCAGGTTCATAGCTCCTTGAAAGTGGAGTTGCAGGTAGAAAGGATAGTGAAGAAGGCATTTGGTATGCATTCCTTTATTGGTCAGAGTATTGAGTGAAGGAGTTGGGAGGTCATGTTGCGGCTGTACATGACATTGGTTAGGCCACTGTTGCAATATTGTGTGCAATTCTGGTCTCCTTCCTATTGGAAAGATGTTGTGAAACTTGAAAGGATTCAGAAAAGATTTACAAGGATGTTGCCAGGATGGGGGATTTGAGCCATAGAGAGAGCACTTTTCCCTGGAGCATCGGAGGCTAAGGGGTGACCTTACAGAGGTTTACAAAATCATGAGGGGCATGAAGTTAAAAATCACACAACACCAGGTTATAGTCCAACAGGTTTAATTGGAAGCACACTAGCTTTCGGTGCGACGCTCCTTCATCAGGTGATTGTGGAGGGCTCGATCAAAACACAGAATTGATAGCAAAATTTGCAGTGTGATGTAACTGAAATTATACATTGAAAAATTGATTGTCTGTTAAGCCTTTCATCTGTTAGAATACAGTAATAGTTTAACTTCTTTACACATGAAAGTGAAACGAATTGCTGAGTTTTGTTATCAGCCTCTTCTAACGGGTATAGTCAATTGATCTTTCTGTGATTTATTTTATCATGTACTAATTGTTTATTTGAGAAAATAAGAGGTGTGGAGTATTTGATGACTTTGATATTTTATTCTGTCCAGAAAATTTCCTTACCAGTCTTGAAAATGTAAATTTTTTATATGTTAAGCAGAAATACTTCACTCAATAAAACAAACAGTTCTAAAGAAGGGTCACTGGATCTAAAATATTAACTCTTCTTTCTGTCCACAGATGCTGCCAGACTTGCTGAGTTTTTCCAGCAATTTTTCTTTTTATTTCTGGTTTCCAGCATTCACAATTCTTTCAGATTTTTGTTTTGGTATTAAACTAGTGTGGCAGTGGAGTGCAAATCAGAGCAGTTGGTAAACGTGTGGAGTGATTGTGAAGAAGGTAGACATTAAGTCAAGTGAGTCTAATCGGAAGAACAGTCAGGGCCAGGTTAATGAGCAGGACTGGCGGTTTGAAGCGTATTTACTTCAATGCAAGGAGTGTAATAGGTAAGGCAGATGAACTTAGAGACTGGATTAATACATGGAGGTACAATCATTTACCCATTAAATAAACTTTGTTGAGACAGGGATCAGATTGGCAGCTCAATGTTCCAGGGTTTAGGTGTTTCAAGCATGATAGAGAGGGATGTAAAAGAGTTGGGACTTGCATTACTAATAAAGGAGGATGTCACAGCTCCACTAAGAGTTAACATCTTCGAGGACTCATCCGGCAAGGTCATATGGATAGAACTCAGGAAGGAGCAATCTATATGATGGGGTTACACTATAGGCCTCACAATAACCAGTGGGGAGATACATGAACTGATGCATTAGCAGATCATGGAAAGATGTAAAAACAACAGGGCTATTGTAACAAGTGATTTTAACTTCCCAGTATTGACTGGGACTCTTCTAGTGCAGGGGCTTAGATGGGGCAGAATTCTTTAGCTGCCTCGAGAAGGGTTTCTTGAAACAATTTAGATAGTTCAATGAGAGAAGGGGATCAGACAAGACCTTGCAATGAGAAATGAGCCTGGCCAGATGATTGAAATTTCAATGGGGGGAGTATTTTGGATGCAGTGATCATAATCTGTAAATTTTGAGATAGTTATGGATAAGCATAATCTGGATTAGAGGTGCTGGAACAGCACAGCAGATCAGGCAGCATCCGAGGAGCAGTAAAATCGACATTTCGGGCAAAAGCCCTTCATCAGGAATAAAGGCAGAGAGCCTGAAGGGTGGAGAGATTAATGAGAGGAGGGTGGGAGTGGGGAGAAAGTGGGGGAGCATAGACTATAATAGGTGAGTGGGGGAGGGGATGAAGGTGATAGGTCAGGGAGGAGGGTGGAGTGGATAGGTGGAAAAGAAGATAGGCAGGTAGGACAAGTCATGGGGACAGTGCTGAGCTGGAAGTTTGGAACTAGGGTGAGGTGGGGGAAGGGGAAATGAGGAAACTGTTGAAGTCCACATTGATGCCCTGGGGTTGAAGTGTCCCGAGGCGGAAGATGAGGCGTTCTTCCTCCAGGCATCTGGTGGTGAGGGAACGGCGGTGAAGGAGGCCCAGGACCTCCATATCCTCGGCAGAGTGGGAGGGGGAGTTCAAATGTTGAGCCAC
>NC_057722.1:41381011-41398991 GCF_004010195.1 Chiloscyllium plagiosum | reverse complement strand
GGGGGGGTTCTGTCCTTGTTACGGTTGGAGGGGTGGGGTCTGAAGGCGGAGGTGCGGGATATGGGCGAGATGCATTGGAGGGCATCTTTAATCACGTGGGAAGGGAAATTGCGATCTCTAAAGAAGGAGGTCATCTAGTGTGTTCTGTGGTGGAACTGATCCTCCTGGGAGCAGATACAGCGGAGGCGGAGGAATTGGGAATATGGGATGGCATTTTTGCAGGAGGTAGGGTGGGAAGAGCTGTAATCCAGGTAGCTGTGGGAGTCAGTGGGTTTGTAAAAATGTCGGTGTCAAGTCGGTCGGCATCTGAATTGAGGATATTGACAATCTTAAAAGCCAATGACACTGTCCGATGATTTGGGGGTATAAGACTGGGAAAATTGAACAGTTCAGAGGAGAACTGCCAAGCCCAGCATGTAAACAGACTGAATGAAAATAGCTCTCTTCAAGGTACCTTTTTGATCAATAACCTGTGACACAGAAATTCCGAAGAAGAAGAAAAGAAGACACAGGAAGATCCAAATGGAATCCCAAAAGCTTCCTAGTTTTGAGATTGTTATAAATCATACAAACCAAGTTATCATCCAACAGGTTTAATCAGAAGCACTAGCTTTAGGAGCGCTGCTCCTTCATCAGGAGGCACAACCACATGCTGAAGGAGCACTGCTCAAAAAGCTAGTGCTTCCAAATAAACCTATTGGACTATAACTTGGTGTTGTGTGATTTTTAACTTTATACACCCCAGTCCAACACTGGCATCTCCCAGTCATGGTTTTTAGATAAGAAGTGTGGTTTTGTTAATCTTAATTGGGAGTTTTATTGGATAGTATAATAGAAGGGAAGATAAAAGGCAGGTTAGAGGAAGAAATTATAAATAGTGGTTAGTTAATTATTCTCTGTTATACTTTAAGACATAAAGTTGTTAATTTTTACTTGAAATAGTTCTTGGTCACTTAGATTTTTACAGATTACTGCACAGGATAAATCTTTTTTGTGTTGTTGGTTTTAAATTAAGCAGGAGGGTTTACCCAGTGTCATAACAATATATAAAAGCTTACCTCATATATAGGCGCAGCACACACTGAGCAGGAGTGGACACGGGACTGCTGAGTAAGTGAGGCTTTATATTTGTGTGGTTGCGTTATCTGAAATACTGCTCGGGTAGTGTCTCCCACCCATCTTCCTCCTCTAAACAAAAGAAAAGTTCTGTGTCGGATTGACAAGGTGACAAGATTCTTTATTTTTTGTTTAGTTTTTCAGTAGTCTCATTGGGAATTTAGAATAGTAGGAATGGAGGTTAGGGCAATTGAATGTTCCTCCTGCAGAATGTGGGAGGTAAGGGTCACCACTAGTGTCCCTGCTGACTGCATCTGTGGGAAGTGCATCCAACTCCAGCTCTTTGAAAACTGCGTTATGGAACTGGAGCTGGAGCTGGATGAACTTTGGATCATTCAGAAGGCGGAGGGGTTATTGAAAGGAGTTATAAGGAGGTAATCACTCCTCAGATGCAAGAAGAAGATAAATGGGTTACCGTTATGGGAAGGAAAGGGAACTGAAAGGCAGTGCAGGGATCCCCTGTGGGTATTCCCCTCAACAACAAGTATACTGTTTTGGGTACTGTTGGGGGGGGGCAACTTACCAGGGGTAATCATTGGGGCATAGGTATCTGGCACAGAGTCTGTCCCTATTGCTCAGAACGGAAGGAGGAAGAGGAGTAGAGCATAATCACTGGGGGCTCCATAGTTAGGGGACAGATAGGAGGTTCTGTAGGAATGAGAGAGACTCACAGTTGGTGTGTTGCCTCCCAGGGTTCATGATGCCTCTGAGCGTGTTTTTGGGATCCTTGAGGAGGGGGAGTAGCCCCGTGTCACAGTCCACATAGGCACTAACAACATAGGAGTCTATTTCAGTGCCAGGAGCATCCAGAATAAGATGGGTGAACTTGCAGAATCAGTTTGGATTTCGATGTTGTGGCCATTTCAGAGACATGGGTAGAGCAGGGACAGGAATGGTTGTTGCAAGTTCCAAGATTTAGATGTTTTAGTAAGAACAGGGAAAATGGTAAAAGAAGATCATATGAGGAAAGGCTGAAGCACTTGGGGCTGTTTTCATTGGAGAAAAGAAGGTTTAGGGGTGACTTGATAGAGGTGTACAAGATGATAGGGGTTTAGATAGAGTTGACCATGAGAACCTTTTTCCACGTATGGAGTCAGCTATTACGAGGGGGCATAGCTTTAAATTAAGGGGTGGTAGGTATAGGACAGATGTTAGGGGTAGATTCTTTATTCAGCGAGTCGTGAGTTCATGGAATGCCCTGCCAGTAGCAGTGGTGGACTCTCCCTCTTTATGGGCATTTAAACAGGCATTGGATAGGCATATGGAGGATAGTGGGCTAGTGTAGGTTAGGTGGGCTTGGATCGGTGCAACATCGAGGGCCAAAGGGCCTGTACTGCGCTGTATTTTTCTATGTTCTATGTAAGGGGTGGTGTGGCATTGTTAGTCAAGGACAGTATTATGGTTGCTGAAAGGATGTTTGAGGACTCATCTATTGAAGTAGTATGGGCTGAGATTAGAAATAGGAAAGGAGAGGTTACCCTGTTGGGAGTTTTCTCCAGGCCTCCGAATAGTTCCAGAGATAGGATCCTTGATAGGAGTGAGAATAACAGGGTAGTTGTTATGGGGGACCTTTAACTTTCCACATATTGACTGGGAATACTATAATTCAAGCATTTTAGATGGGTTTTGTCTAATGTGTGCAGGAGAGTTTCCTGACACAGTATGTAGACAGGATAACAAAGGGCGAGGCCAATAACAGGGTAGTTGTTATGGGGGACCTTTAACTTTCCACATATTGACTGGGAATACTATAATTCAAGCATTTTAGATGGGTTTTGTCCAATGTGTGCAGGAGGGTTTCCTGACACTGTATGTAGACAGGATAACAAAGGGCGAGGCCACATTGGATTTGGTACTGGGTAATGAACCCAGCCAGGTATTAGATTTGGAAATAGATGAGCACTTTGGTGATAGTGACCACAATTTGGTTACGTTTACTTTAGCGATGGAAAGGGATAGGTATACACCATAGAGCAAGAGTTATCACTGGGGGAAAGGCAATTACAATGTGATTAGGCAGGTTTTAGGATGCATATGATAAGGAAGGAAACCGCAGGGGATAGGCACAATTGAAATGTGGAGTTTATTCAAGGACGAGTTACTGCAGGTGCTTGATAAGTATGTACCTGTCAGGCAAGGAGGAAGCAGTTGAGCAAAGGAGCTGTTGTTTACTAAGAAAGTTGAATCTCTTGTCAAGAGGAAGAAGGAGGCTTACGTTAGGATGAGATGTGATGACTCAGTTAGGGCGCTTGAGAGTTACAAGTTAGCCAGGAAAGATCTAAAGAGAGAGCTAAGATGAGCCAGGAGGGGACATGAGACGTCATTAGTGGATAGGATCAAAGAAAACCCTAAAGCTTTCTGTAGGGATAAAAGGGATAAAAGAATGACTAGAGTAAAATTGGGGCCAATCAAGGATAGTAGGGGGAAGTTGTGTATGACGTTAGAAATAGGGGAAGCGCTAAATGGAATACTTTTCATCATATTCACACGAGAAGACGAGGGCGGCACGGTGGCACAGTGGTTAGCACTGTCCAAAGATGTGCAGGTCAGGTGAATTGGCCATGCTAAATTGCCCGTAGTGTTAGGTAAGGGGTAAATGTAGGGGTATGGGTGGGTTGCGCTTCAGCGGGTCGGTGTGGACTTGTTGGGCCGAAGGGCCTGTTTCCACACTGTAATGTAATCTAAAAATCTAATCTTGAAGACGACAATGAGGTCGAAGAGAATACTGAGATACAGGTATTAGACTAGATGGGATTGAGGTTCACAAGGAAGAGGCATTAGCAATTCTGGAAAGTGTAAAAATAGACAAGTCCCCTGGGCAGGATGGGATTTATCCTAGGATTCTCTGGGAAGCCAGGGAGGAGATTGCCGAGCCTTTGGCATTGTCTACAGGAATAGTGCCAGAAGACTGTAGGATAGCAAATGTTGTCCCCTTGTTCAAGAAGGGGAGTAGAGACAGCCCTGGAAATTATAACTTTGAGCCTTATTTCAGTTGTAGGCAAAGTGTTGGAAAAGGTTATAAGGGAATCATCTTGATAGGAATACATTGATAAAGGATAGTTAACGTGGTTTTGTGAAGAGTAGATCGTGCCTCACAAATCTTACTGAGTTCTTTGAGAAGGTGACCAAATAGGTGGATGAGGGTAAAGCCATTGATGTGGTATATATGGATTTCAGTAAAATGTTTGATAAGGTTCCATGCAGTAGCCTATAGCACAAAATACAGAGACATGAGATTGAGGGTGATTTAGTGGTTTGGATCAGAAATTAGCTAGCTGAAAGAAGAAAGAGGGTGGTAGTTGATGGAAAATATTCATCCTGGAGTTCAGTTCCTTGTGGTGAACGTCAAGGATCTGTTTTGGGTCCACTGTTATTTGTCATTTTTTTTAAATGACCTGGATGAGGGTATAGAAGGATGGGTTAGTAAATTTGCAGATGACACTAAGGTCAGTAGAGTTGTGGATGCTGATGAAGGATGTTGTAGATTACAGAGGAACAAAGATAAGCTGCAGAGCTGGGAGATTACAGAGGAACAAAGATAAGCTGCAGAGCTGGGCTGAGAGATGGCAAATGGAGTTTAATGCAGAAATGTGTGAGGTTATTCACTTTGGAAGGAGTAACAGGAATGCAAAGTACTGGGCTAATGCTAAGATTCTTGACAGTGTAGATGAGCAGAGAGATCTCGGTGTCCATGTACACAGATCCTGGAAAGTTGCCACCCAGGTTGATAGAGTTGTTAAGAAGGCATATAGTGTGTTAGCTGTTGTTGGTAGAGGGATTGAGTTTCAGAAACATGAGATCATGCTGCAGCTGTATGTGACACTGGTAAGGCCACACTTGGGAGTATTGCATTATAGGAAAGATTGGAAGCTTTGGAAAGGATGCAGAGGAGATTTACTAGGATGTTGCCTGGTATGGAGGGATGGTCTTAAAAGGAAAGGTTGAGGGATTTGAGGCAGGTTTTATTTGAGAGAAGGTTGAGAGGTGACTTAATTGAGACATATAAGATAATCAGAGGGTTAGATCGGGTGGACAATGAGAGCTTTTTTCCTTGGATGGCAGTGGCTTGCACGAGGGGCCATAGCTTTAAATTGAGGAGTGATACATATAGGACTGATGTCAGAGGTAGTTTCTGTTCTCAGAGTAGTGGGGGCGTGGAATGCACTACCTGCAACAGTAGTAGACTCGCCAACTTTAAGGGCATGAAAATGGTAATTGGATAGACATATGGACCAGAATGGTTGGTTAGATCGGCTTCAGATTGGTTTTGCAGGTCGGCACAACATCGAGGGCGGAAGGGCCTGTACTGCGCTGTAATGTTCTATGTTCTATGGACTGAAAAGCCTGTTCTGACGCGTACTATTCTATATTTTATGTTCTAAACCATTCCCATGCATAAGTGGCTCAAGAACAAAACAGCGTAAGTTTAAAATATTTTGCAGAATAAGCAGTTGTGATGTGAGAAGAAATGTTCTCACACAGATAATAGTTCAGCTCTGGAAAGCCCTGCCTGGATCTATTGTAGAGACAGGTTCGAATGAGGTATTCTGATCAGTATTAGATGATTATTTAAGTACAAAGAATACATGAAGTTATGAGGAAGAAGTTGGAGATTAGTACTAAAGTCAGGATGCTCATTTGGACAGACAGAGCAAGCATGAAGGGCTGAATGGCCTTCTATGTGGCATAACAATTCTATGATTCTATGTCATCTTCAAACCTTTTACAAACAATTTTCTTCCAAAATTGTCCTTGAGAATGTAAATTCTGTAAGGCACACAGCAGGAGGGACCTCACACAGAGTGAACAATCAATGGAGAATTGCAGGCAGCAAGCCCAGTATTATTTTCTGTGTGTTGACGCCAAGTGAGGTTCTGATGGTGGCATGGGTACTTCACAGTACTTAGCCTCACATCTTAAATACTAAGTAAATTGGGACTGGTTTTCAAAGTCAGCATTCACTGGTCCAGCTGTGATAACACTGTTATTGAACTACCTAGCTAGTGATGTCAGCATGAGGCCTAACCATTTTCATGATCAGGCCTCATTCCAATAATATCAGTGTGATGCCAGTGTTGACAGGCAGCTTACCAATGAGTGGTCCTCTGTGATTGGGGCTGTGCCATTTGTCTGCCACTAATCCCACATTCCAATATGAAATGGGGTTAAAGCTTATCCGTATGAACAACGATGAAGTTTAATTCTAAGTTGAAGTTCAGTGGAAAACGTTTTCCTAGGATGAGACAACACCTTCAGGCGGAGCAAGGGAGTGAAATGAAAAGCAAGAATTAGTGGAAAGAAAGTACTTCCAGGTGCTTATGTGGTCGAAACAGATGTTACATTAAAGTCTTGATGCACTTAAGTCAAACTCTTCTTGAAACTATAAAATGCAAATGTGGATTTTCTTGCAGTGCAGAATGTTATTTATGCATTGTGGATAGAATTAGCCTACCCTGCACTACTTATTCATTATATCCCAAGGCTAGTGTTTAACATCACCAAAGATATGCAGTTTCCTCTACTATTCTAAGCAGCATCCCTACAATCACTAAATATGTCAAACCACTGCAATTTATATGATCACGATATAAAACATGCATTTGATTTTCACAGTTGAAACAGCCTGCCAAAGTCAATCTCTACAATCACTTTTGACCTGGACAGGTGGATTTCTTAAGTTCTTGCAACAGTGTTGTCAAACAGAGGAGTAAGTATTCAACTTGATACCATTCATCAATTGTTTCTGGAAGTCAGTTCTACCAGGCTTATAAACTGGGTATTATGTCAAAGAACAAAACAGCACAGGAAGAGGCCCTTTGGCTCTCCAAGCCTGCAACACATTTTGCTCTTCCATACTAAAACTGTCTTAACCTACAGGTTTCGTATCCCTCTATACCCTTCCTATTCACTTATTCATCCAGGTGCTTCTTGAATGCTGCTTTTGGTGGCTGCTTCCACCATCTCCTCTGGTAACGAGGTCCAGGTACTCACCTCCCTTTGGTGTGAAAAACTTGTCTCACACATCTCCTATAATCTTCCCCCCACACCTTGAACCTGTGTCTGCTAGCATTGACCCCTCCACACTGGGAAAAAGCCTCATATTTTCCACTCTATCCATTCCATTCACAACCTTATAAACTTCTATCAGGTCACCCCTCACCTCCTGCATTCCTCTATATGCATTTACAAGCAAATGGAATTACTAGCCAGGCAGCATCAGAAGGTGTAGGGGTTGACGGTTCGGGTGTCCTGAAGAAGGATTACACCCGAAATGTCGACTCCTACACCGCCTGATGCTGCCCGGCTTGCTGTGTTCTTCCAGCCTCTTGCCTGTCTACTTTGGATTTCAGCATCTGCAGTTTCTTTTTCATCTCTAACCAAGTTTGTTCACTACCTTCTCAGGCAGCAGCTTCCTTATTTCTACCATGCTCTGGATAAAAAGTTTTCTTCAAAACCCCTCTGAACCATTCACTCCTCACCTTAAATTTAAAGGCTCTGGTCCTAGATACATCTGCCAAGGTGAAAGGATTCTCACAATATACTCAATCTACGCCTCTCATCATTTTGTATACGTCAATCAGATTTCCCCTCAGCCTCCTCTGCTCCAGGGAGAACAAAGCCAGGCTATCCAGTCTCTCTGCATAACTGAGATTTTCCATCCAGGCAATATCCTGGTGAATCTCCTCCACAACCTCTCCAGCACAATTACATCCTTCCAACAGTATGGCAACCAGAACTGCGCACACTGATCCATCTTTGGTCTAACCAATGTTTTGTAAAGTTGTATCAAGACTTCCTTGCTCCTATATTCTACACCCTGCCTAATTAAGGCAAGCATTCCTTATGCCTTCTTCACCATTATATTTGACTGTGCTGATACCTTCAGAACTCTGTGGACTTATTCACCAAGGACCCTTTGTTCCCTCGAACTACTTGGGGACCTACAATTCATTGTGTATATCATTTTCCTATTAGATCTCCCAAAATGCATCACCTCACACTTATCAGGTTTAAATTCCATCTGCCATTGTTTTGTCCAATTTTCCAGCTGATCAATATCAGATTGTAGTCTGAGACCATCCTCCTCACTAGCAACATGACCACTAACGTCTACATTCACATCCGAGTTGTTAATGTACATAACAAACAGCAATGGTCCCCCCAATACCAATTCCTGTGGTACACAGCTGGTCACAGGCTTTCAGTCACAAAAACAACCCTCCACAATCACTTTTGCCTCCTATTTTGTAAGCCGATTTTAGATCCGGTTTGCCAACTTGCATTGGATTCCATGGGCTCTTACCTTTTAGACCAGCCTTCCATGTGGGACTTTGTCAAAAGCCTTAGTGAAATCTATGTAAGTCACATCAACTGCATTACCCTCATCAATATACTTAGCCACTTTTTAAAAACCTCTATTAAATTAGTCGGACAGGATCACCTTCCAACAAATCCATGCTGACTATTCCTGATCAATCCCTGCCTTTCCAAGTGTTGATTAATCCTGCCCCTCAGAATACTCTCCAGTAATTTCCCTACCAACGACTTCAGACTAACTGGTCTGTAATTACCCTGCTGCACTTCTTGAAGTAAGGAACCCTATAAGCTATCTTACAATCATTTGGTGGCCAAAGTATTAAATAATCACTGCCAGGGCCCCATCAATCTCCTCCCTTGCCTCTGACAGCAGGCTGGATACATTTCATCAGGCCCTGGGGATTTATACACCTTTATACATTCCAAACCATGTAATACCTTCTCCCCCTTATTAATCTTAACATACTCTAGACTCTCACCAGCTGAAATCTCCAACTACGTCTTTCTCCATTGTAGATATACACATTACCTCTTTGGTCTCTAAGATGCCCCACTCTTTCCCTGGCAATCCTCGTGCACTTGGTTTACTTGTAAAATACCTTGGGATTTTCCTTAATCATATTTGCCAAAGAAATTTTATGAACTCTCTTTGCCCTTCTTTTTAAGCACCCTGTACACCCTCTATACTCCTGAAGGGCCTCCCCTCGTCTTAATGATCTGTACCTAAGAGATGCTTTCTTTCTTTTCTTGAACAAACTCTCAATATCCCTTGATATCCAGGATTATCTGGACTTTCTGTTCTCGCCCTTCAGTCTTAAAGGACTACACTGACCCTGAAGTATTACTATACTGCTTTAAAAAGACTTCCACTTTCCAAATATAGACTTACCGCAAGTAGCTGCTCCCAGTCTATGTTTGCCAGATCCAGTTACAAAAAAAGAAAAAGAAGGCCTATATGTAAGATTTAGGAGACTGAAAGCAGACAGTCTGTGAAGAATGCAAAGATAGCAGGAAAGAACTCCATCAAAGAATTAGGAGGGCTAAATGGGGCTATGAAATGTCTTTCACAAATATCATTAAGAAAATCCCAAGGCATTTTATACATATATAAGGAGCAAGAAAGTAGCTAGAGTCACAGAGTCATAGAGATATACAACATGGAAATAGACCTTTCAGTCCAACCTGTCCATGCCAACCAGATATCCGAACCCAATCTAGTTCCACCTGCCAGCACCCAGCCCATATTCCTCCAAACCCTTCCTATTCATATACCCATCCAAATGCCACTTAAATGTTGCAATTGTACCAGCCTCCACCACTTCCTCTGGCAGCTCATTCCATACATGTACCACCCTCTGTGTGAAAAAGTTGCCCCTTAGGTCTCTTTTATATCTTTCCCCTCCCACGCTAAACCTATGCCCTCCAGTTCAGGACTCCCCCACCCCAGGGAAAAGACTTTGTCTATTTATCCTATCCATGCCCCTCATGATTTTGTAAACCTCTATAAGGTCACCCCTCAACCTCCGATGCTCCAGGGAAAACAGCCCCAGCCTGTTCAGCCTCTCCCAATAGCTTAAATCTTCCAACCCTGGCAACATCCTTGTAAATCTTTCTGAACCCTTTCAAGTTCACAACATCTTTCCGATAGGAAGGAGACCAGAGAAAGGGGTAGGTCAGCTGAGAGGAGGAAATTTGTAAATTAAACCAAAGGAGAATTACATAGTGGATGGTGAATCTTGGGAGGGGTATATTGATATTCTAGGGCATGTCAATTTAGAAAAGGATAACTTGTCAGGTGTTTTGAAAAGCATTAAGGTAGACAAGTCCCCAGGTTCTAATGGGATCCAAATCTAACAGGTTCTGAGGAATGGTCACTGGATCGAAACATTAACGTTGATTTCTCTCCACTGATGCTGCCTGACCTATTAAACTTCTCCAACAATTTCTGTTTTTGGTTCTGACGGGATCTATCCCAGAATGCTGAGGGAAGGAGGTGAGGAAATCACTGGGGCCTTGTACAAAATCTTTGTATCCTCTTTGGTCACAGGAGAGGTCCCAGAGAACTAGAGAATAGCCAGTGTTGATCTTTTGTTTAAGAAGGGCAATAGAGATAATCTAGGAAATTACAACTGGTGATCCTGATATGAGTGGGACAGAAATTATTTGAGAAGATTCTTAGGGATAGGATTAACTCACATTTGGAAAAAATATGGACTTATTAGCAAAAGCCAGGGTGAATTTTTGTGGGGAAAGTTGTGTCTCACCAATTTGGTTGAGATTTTTGATGAATTGAAACATGACTGATGAGGGCAGGGAGGTCAATATTGTCCATATGGACTTTATCTAGGCCTTGGACAAGGTGCCCCATGGCAGACTGATACAAAAGATAAGTCACATGGAAACCACAAATGCAAGTGCTGCATTTGGAAGAGCTAATGCAAGAAAGAAGTATAGAGTAAATGGCAGAACCCTTAGTCGCATCATTATATCGGAGAATCTAGACTTACAGGTCCACAGTTCCCTGAAAATGGCAACACAAGTGAATAAGTTGGTCAAGGAGGTATATGGCATGCTTGCCTTCATCAATCAAGGCATAGAGTATAAAAATTGGCAAGTCATGTTGCAACGGTATAGAAATTTAGTTAGGCCACATTTAGACTATTGCATCCAGTTCTGGTCACCAGAAGAAAGTGGAGGCTTTGGAGAGGATAAGAAATGGTTTACATGCAGTTTAGACAACTTCTGCATGATCCTTATCCCTTTCTATAATGACTTTGAAACCAAGTGTTATGGTTACTATCCCCAAAATGTTTACCCACTGACACTTCAACCGCTTGATCGACTTCATTCACTAGGATTAGGTTTAGCGCTGTCCCATCTCAACTACATACTGGCACGAAAAGCTCTCCTGGTGCACTTTAAAAGCTCCATCCCATCTAATCTTTTCTCAGTCAGGCAATCCCAGATCATGTTAGCAATTACTGTTAATCTGTTTTCTTTTTTGTTCCTAATTTTCTCCTTTCAACGTTTCCTTTCTGAAGGCAGTGACTCATGCTGGAGCCTTCAAGGGGCAGCAGCCTTTAATACTACTTCTAAATTAACATTTCTCAGTTCATAAACATTTCAACTGTTGTAGGGATAGTAGGGGGAAGAGGGGACAGTGGTCTCATTGAAGAGTTTGATCCCATCCTCAACTGACATAGTCAGATATTGGCTCAATGATTTAACCGAAATGTCACAACGTATCACCCTGAAATGGGTCGAACTTCGGGCTCATTTGCCTGTCATATGGATCATGCAACACAAAGCAGTTCTTTTGTTCTCTCACGTTTAATTCATTACATTTGTTTGGAAATCATTGAAAGATTTAATGGAATCAAGTTTGGTCAGGCTACACCAGGTTCTTTCAGCATGCAAACTGCTGACAGGCTGGCATCTATTCAGATTAGAAACAATCAGCCCAGAGGTGAGCTAACTTAACCGGTCCAATTCAGACCCTATTATTCATGGTTTGGCATTGATACAACTTACATAAAAGGATTAGCTTTATCAAATAGGCATTCAGGGAAAGGGCAGAATCAAGCAAAGAATAAAATCCACCAATTTTCAGAGTGCTGACACAGTCTTTGATTCAGAATTGGAATAAAAATATTGTCACCAGATTTTTGCCAGGGATGGCAGAACTGTCCTATGACTAGATATTCGACAAATTGGGCCTGGCTTCTCGAGAATTTTGAGGAAAGAAATGTGCTTTCACTGAAACTGTCAAAATACTTAAAGGCTGGACATGGTAGTTGTAGGTAAGATGATTTCCCTATTTTGGGAGTGTCAAAGCACTGGGAATGATTTCAACATAAAGAGGGTGCTACATAGATTAGAGATGCAGAGAATTTTTTTATTCAGAGGATCTTTCACCTTTGGAATTCACTACCATGGCGGGCTGTACAGGATGTTCTACAGCATGTTCAGTGTAGAAATTGATAGACTTCTGACCACCAGTGGCATGCAGGGTCATGGGAATAGGATGAGCAAAAGGCATTGAAGTGTTTGACAAGATATTGCATTGTATGGTGGGGCAGCGTCAACAGGCTGAATGACCAACTTTTGTTTCTATGTTCCTATGTTCAACAAGGTACTAAAAGGACAAACCACAAACTGGCAATTCATTATGTACACCCTGAAACAATGGATAAAAATCTCGGCATTATATTAGAATGTTAAATCTACTGTCCAGGCGCTTTGACTTAATGTCCTGTGTATAGTAAGCACTTTGTTATACTTAGCTGGTGATAATTCATGTCATTTTTCTGCCTTATCAGATAAAATTTATCCCTAAAATATATGCCAACCAGTGAACAAACGATGGCAGAAACTTGGGAAGGGTTAAAGTGCAGTAATAAATCATTAGAAATCCAATGCATAGTTGTTTCCTCCACGTAAGCAGATCATATAATCACCACCTGCAAATAGGTTTTTTGTTGCAGTTCCATCTGATACCCAATATAATCCACCCAGCTCAACACTAGTTGGTGGGTGGGGAGCTCAAGATTGAACAATGTTCACAATGTTTTTGTGTAGATTTTTACAATTTGGAACCAATTTCTCTGAAAAATCCCATAAATGGTAAAATTTATATATCCCAACAGTGGTTTATAAGCAACTGTAGAATCTAATTAGTTTTAGGTGGTTAAAAATCTGGATTAAGGTCAGTACAATAGGTTCGAATTTGAAAGAACCCATAGTAACTATTCTGGAATATACAGCAGAACAGAAACAGAAAATAAGTACAACAAAGTAGGACAGTGACTGAATTCTACATTTGGGAACATGACTGCTGTAATTCCTTTTTAAAAACTGTTACTTTTCAAACCAGAAGACTTCAGCAGACACTGACAGAAGTCAGTTTCAAATAAAATGTGAAATGAATAGGTACCTCCAATGCACGAGAGTGAGAACATTGAATCCTTCTTAAATAACTACTACTATAAAGCAGCCATAGTCCCAGTCTCTCATTAGGAAGAAATGACTGGCTGTGGCTTAATCTGAGAGTTACCATGTCTCAGAGATTGAGAGGGAGGGACCGTCACAGTAATCTTAGCTAGCATGGGAATTGAACCTGCACTGTTGGCATCATTCTGTATCGTAAATCAGCTGTCCAGCCAACTGAGCTACCTAGACCCCACTACAGTGCACGTGCATTTAGAGAAAAGATTGTTACCCTTGAAGTAACTTTAAAAAATGGTTCAGCAAAATACCAGTATATCAAATGGCCAGACATATTTGGGTGGCACAGTGGCTCAGTGGTTAGCACTGCTGCCTCACAGCGCCAGGGACCCAGGTTTGATACTGGCCTCGGGTGACTCTGCATGGTGTTTGCACGTTCTCCCTGGATTTCCTCCAGGTGCTCCAGTTTCCTCCCACAGTCCAAATGCGTGCACGTTAGATGGATTGGCTATCCTATAGTGTCCAGGGATGTGTGTGTTAGCCATGGGAAATGCAGGGTTACAAAGACTGGGTGGGATGCTCTTTGATGGGTCAGTGTGGACTTGCTGGGCCAAGTGGCCTGCTTCCACACTGTAGGCATTTTAAGATTCAACCCGAAATGTTAAGCTTTCTTCACCTTTAACCACAGATGCTTCCTGGCCTACCGAGTGTTTAACCATTTTTCAGTATGTGTTTTTGGTATCCAGCATCTGCAATTTTTCAATAGAAATGTCAAACAACCATTTTGCTCATTGAAGCTAATTATGTACTTCCTATTTTTACAGACTCTGCAGATTTCCCTGTAATCCATTCAATTTAGAGTCGGAATCATCTTGAAGCTTTTCTCTGCACATAGTCCCCAATGAAATATCCACTTTTTTTGCCCAGAATTGAACACAATATTCTAAATGAGGTCTGATTCACCATTGTAAAGTCTGAGTGTAACACTTATAAAATTGTAATTCACTGTGTTAGCAATAAATCTCAGCATTTTACTAGCTGAATAAAAACAATTTTCAGAAATGGTGATAATTCAGCACACTTATACAACTACCAAGAAATGAAATATGTTTGTCCTGTTTTATAGAACTAATGAGCATCATACACCTCCTAATTGTCTCATATGATTCAATAGATTCCGCACAATGTTTACAAAGCAAACACAATTCCCTGTATGTTTGCTAATGTGGTGTCTTTGCAAAATGTAAAGCTTGCTTGCATTTCTGAGCTATTCTCCGCAATAGACAAATTTACAATGATATAATCAAGATAGGCTAGAAAGTCATTTTGGCTGGTACAAAGTGGA
This sequence comes from Chiloscyllium plagiosum, assembly GCF_004010195.1. Taxonomy (NCBI): domain Eukaryota; kingdom Metazoa; phylum Chordata; class Chondrichthyes; order Orectolobiformes; family Hemiscylliidae; genus Chiloscyllium; species Chiloscyllium plagiosum. The sequence goes on along the minus strand of NC_057722.1, from coordinate 41,384,269 downwards.
CCATCTGTTATACAGTTCCATTAAAATCAACAAAATATTAACCCTCCATCCCTTGCAAAAAATTTAACCTTTCATCTTGTTTGTGTTAACTCATTTCCAACATATTGCTGAAGTCTGGCCAACTGAATGCAAAATCATTGCATTCTTCAGTTAAGTTATTTTGACCACAGCATAATATGGTATTTATCTGGAGGGGAATATACACACTTTAACAAATAAACTGAAGTGCTCTGTGCACAAACATCAGTGCCATCATTTTTGAAGAAATGCAAGCTACCTAACTGGTGCTTCCACAAAGTAAACTGAAGACAGATGTTGGGATGCCTTTGTCAAACTGCAGTGTGATAGTTGTTAATGTCAATGTTAATGCATATGGGTTTTATCCGCTGTAAATGGAATAGTCAGGAAGAAGTTAGAACTCAGCAAATTTTGTGATTTTCAACCTTCAAGTTTTATATATTCCATGGATTAAATCCATACTCTAATGGGCACAACATTGCTGCCACAGCAAAACGATTACTCCAAATCATGCCCTTTTCTAGATGAACCTGTGGCTGCACAAGGCATAAAGGTTCTATATTCTATCCTGGTGCTATTTGGAGTTATTTGATCTAGGATATCAATGTTAGGGAGTATGTTATGATCTCAAAGTCCCCAGGCTAAGGAGAGGTAAGAGATGCATCTAATCAATCTCCAGTGATCCATGCTGGAAAAATGTGTCTGAGTGGCAGATGAGGACATAAAACAGACTTAGCTATAATACTTCTTATCATCAAATAGCTCATCAGCACTCTTCGTACAGGTTCACACATGGTGGTGAATGATCACTCGCTTACAATGTCAGTGGATTGTCTTTGCTCATGGAACCACACCCCAGAATTAGGTAGGGCCTTGAAGTAAGAAAGAGAAAATGAGACAGTAGAAGAAGATAAAAGGAAAGTGATCTGAGCAGTGAACTTAAATATGAATGCCTGACATGCATCCTTATAATCCTGAAATATTCCTATTTTCACCCTGGAATTAACTGATAAATAAAAATAAATGGGTTAATGTAAGAACAATGCATGGAGGTATGTTGTGCAATTGCCTAAAACATTGTGACATGAAATTTGTCAATCAAGCTTTTTACTCAAAATTGCATGAAGAAGTTACAGGAGTTTGGTTATTTCACTTTCCATAAAACACCAACAGACCATAAAAGCATACTTCAAACTAGGGCAGTACAAAGGCCTTATAAAAACACAAACCAGATGTTCTCATTTATTTTTCTTTTAAAAGTTCTTTTCTTTCTTAAATCACTCATGGCTGTCTTTCCAATCTCATATTATACATTAACACTTGCAAATACCAAGACCATGAAATTCCATGGGTTTTTTTCCAATTTCCTGCATAAATTAGGCAGGAGGCTAGGGAAAAGTCCAGAGAATATTTAGGCAGGTTTTCTTGAGAGTGTTTGAGGCAGGCTATGAATATTAGCTGAGGCACTGTGACATCCTTAGTATGTCAGCTCCAGTTGGGAGGACAAGTGTGAAAGCTTTATCTTCAGAATTCTTTTTTATGAAAAAGCATTGTTACATTTGTATACTTAATACTGTGGCACAAAACCCTTCTGTTGTAAATACAGTGGACAGTATGAAGATAGGAAGGAAAATAATTGGTGAAAGATGAAAGATGTCAAGTTCCTCAGAAATAGCATGCCTAATTCTATTTTGCTCTGCCCTTATCTATAATTTATTCATAGACACAATGGAAATGTGGTATTGCTATCATTTGATTTCAGCTCTGGCATTTTAATGACTACGTTAACTTTAAATTTTGTAAAATTATGCACAAAGTTAGCAATATGATAACCAGAGGACAGCGGTACTTGCAAAAGTTTGTGACTCTCAACCAAAGTAAAACAGACCTTTTTAGTTTCAGGTGCTTATACCACACAAGGAATAGCAGATTCTGATCAGAATGGGGAATATGATAAATATTGACAGCATTCAATGCAAGAGTGCTAATGGATTCTAGTAATGTGAAGTTGACATTGTAAATTAATATAATTATCTTTGGAGTGAAAAGTTATTCTTGTTTATAAGTTGTACAAATGAATTAAGTACTATTTGCAAGTTCTTTGGGGTGACTATAAAATATCCACAAGGTGGGTATAACTGTACACTAGATTAGCAGCCTGTTCTTTCATCTCTGACTGATTGATTTAAGTGTATTCTTTGTCAAATTTAATTTTTTATTACTGTAATTAGCTTAGAAAATCCACAATCCTAAAGAAAATGGTCCATATTGCAGAAATGACCACAATTCTCCATAATTGGCAAACGACTTCAGATGATCCAGAAGAATGTCCAAAGGTACAAAGTTAACCAGTGTCACAGAGTAACTGCCATTTGGATTTGGATTTTATTTTACAAAAGTCTCTTGGGCTCAAGATATAACTGACTTATTTCTTAATGTCTCTGTGCTTTAGATTGTTAGACTTAAGTCAGTGGTGGTGCAGTCATTTTGAATGAGAAGCTTAAAGGGTCCAAACTGCACTCCAGAATGTGAGCACAGAGAAAATGCTGCACTAGCAGAGCTTCCTTTTTTGGGAGAGACAAACTGAGGCACCATCTTTGACCGTTCCGTATCACCTGTCCTTTGTAAAGAAATTTGAAAAGAAAAAATCTTTGACCACAAGTCTGCAAGGAAGCGGTCAACGTGTAATGTCCTTGAGATCCTGCGGGGAAAAAAAGAGAGGGTGGACCTGTAAGGGATGTTCCCTGAACAGACTGACAAAGTCATTTGGCAGAATGCCTCATCACCATAACAAAGTTAAAAATCACACAACACCAGGTTATAGTCCAACAGGTTTAATTCGAAGAATGCTAGCTTTCGGAGCGCCGCTCCTTCATCAGGTGGTTGTGGAGGACATAATTGTAAGGCACAGAATTCTCTGATTATGCCATGATGCTTAGATTGATTCTAAACTAAAAAGTGAGATAGCATCCGAGGAGCAGTAAAATCAACGTTTCGGGCAAAAGCCCTTCATCAGGAATAAAGGCAGAGAGCCTGAAGTGTGGAGAGATAAGCTAGAGGAGGGTAGGGATGGGGAGAAAGTTGCATAGAGTACAATAGGTGAGTTGGGGAGGGGATGAAGGTGATAGGTCGGGGGCAGGGGAGGGTGGAGTGGATAGGTGGAAAAGAAGATAGGCAGGTAGGACAAGTCATGGAGACAGTGCTGAGCTGGAAGTTTGGAACTAGGGTGAGGTGGGGGAA
>NC_057722.1:41377391-41379880 GCF_004010195.1 Chiloscyllium plagiosum | reverse complement strand
TATAGGAGTGTCTGTGTGTGTGTGTGTGTGTGTGTAGGAGTGTCTGTGTGTGTGTATAGTGCAATGGTGTGACCTGAACCCAAGGTCCAAGTTGAGGCCCTCCCTATGGGTATGGAACTTAGCTATCAGCCTCTGCTTGGCCACTTTCACTGCTGCCTGTCCCAAAGTTCGCCTTGGAGGATGATCCCCCGAAGGTCCAAGGTCGAATGTCCTGGACCACTGAAGTGTTCCCCAACTGGGAGGGAACACTCCTGTCTGTTGATTGTTGTGCGGTGCCCATTCATCCGTTGTCGTAGCCTTTGCTCGGTTTCCCCAATGTACCATGCCTCAGGGCATCCTTTCCTACAACATATAAGAAAGACAACGTTGGTTGAGTCACATGAGTACCTGCCACGTACATGGTGGGAGGTATCCCCACCAGAACAAGACATCACTTGACTGGTGGTAAGAAGGGCACTAACTGTGAGAAATTTCACATATGCGCAAACTCTCTGTGCCAGTGCACGCTGCCCTCGAAGCAGCTGTAGGGGGGTAGAGACTATCACACAACTCCGACTGGAATGTGCCTTTACAAAGGAATTCTCAAAAAAGATGCAGTCATTTTTGTCATGGTACATCCCAAACATTTCCATGACGCAGGACCCTGTACTTTACGGTCTGTTCCCCGGCGCACACACCAAGTCAAACATCAACTGCACATTGAAGAATATCAACTTGGTGGAATATACTCCTTGGTCGGCCTTGGACTTTTTGGTCTTCCAGAGCAAGGACTCAACCTCAGTCAAGTGTTGCAGACTGGCACATTCCAAGGTGCAGGATAATGTGCTGAAGGATACACTAAGGCTTGGGGCTGTTGCCGCCAAGACACGGTGAGAAAAGACCACCAAACTTTCTGCTGAAGTTAAATGGGGCTCTGTTCAATTATCAGACAAGATTAGAGTAGTGCTGGAAAAGCACAACAGGTCAAGCTGCATCCGAGGAGCAGGAAAATTTAAGTTTTGGGCAAAAGCCCTTCATCAGGAATGAGGCAGGGGGCCTCTGGGGTGGGGTTGATTGGTGCGGGTGACACGGATAAGTTCCCTAAAGCGTTCTGTGAGGAGACGTCCAGTCTCCCCAATGTAAAGGAGACCACATCGGGAGCAACGGATACAATAAATGGCATTGGTGGATTGCAGGTAAAACTTTGATCGATGTGAAAGGCTCCTTTGGGGCCTTGGATGGAGGTTAGGGAGGCGGTGTGGGCGCAGGTTTTGCAATTCCTGCAATGGCAGGGGAAGGTGCCAAGACGGGAGGGTGGGTTGTTGGGGGGCGTGGACCTGACCAGGTAGTCATGGAGGGAACAGTCTTTGCAGAAAGTGGAAAGGGTTGGGAAGGGAGATATATCCCTTGTGGTGAGGTCCGTTTGGAGGTGGCGCAAATGTTGGCAGATGATGCGGTTTATGCGGAGGTTAGTAGGGTGGAAGGTGAGGATCGGGACGTTATGTCCTTGTTGCGGTTGGAGGGGTGGGGTTTGAGGCCAGAGGTGTGGATGAGATGCGTTGGAGGGTATCTTCAACCACGTGGGAAGGGAAATTTCAGTCTTTAAAGAAGGAGGCCATCAGGTGTGTTCTGTGGTGGAACTGGTCCTCCTAGGAGCAGATGTGGCGGAGGTGTTGGAATTGGGAATACGGGATAGCATTTTTGTAGAAGATAGGGTGGGATGAGATGTAATCCAGGTAGCTGTGGGAGTTGGTGGGTTTGAACAAAATGTCAGTGTTAAGTCGGTCGTCATTGATGAAGATGGAGCGGTCCAGGAAGGGGAGGGAGGTGTTAGAGATGGTCCAGGTGAATTTAAGGTTGGGGTGGAATGTGTTGGTGAAGTTGGTGAACTCTGCAACCTCCTCGTGGGAGCACAAGGTGACACCAATGCAGTCATCAATGTGGCGGAAGAAGAGGCGGGAGTGGTGACTGTTTAACTATGGAAGATAATAGACAATAGACCATAGAAATAGGTGCAGGAGTGGGCCATTCTGCCCTTCGAGCCTGCACCACCATTCAATATGATCACAGCTGATCATCCTTAATCAGTATCTTGTTCCTGCCTTATAAGAGATTTCACTATCCTTGAGAGCTCTATCCAACTCTTTCTTAAATGAATCCAGAGACTGGGTCTCCACTGCCCTCTGGGGCAGAGCATTCCACACAGCCACAACTCTCTGGGTGAAGAAGTTTCTCCTCATCTCTGTCCTAAATGGTCTACCCCGTATTTTTAAGCTGTGTCTTCTGGTTCAGATGGATTGTTCTACGTAGCCAACAAAGGGACAGGCATAGCTGGGGCCCATGCGGATGCCCATGGCTATTCTTTTCATCTGGAGGAAGTGGGAGGATTCGAAGGAGAAATTGTTAAGGGTGAGGACCAGTTCAACCAAATGAATGAGAGTGTCAGTGGAAGGGTACTGGTGGAGACATTGGGAGAGGATGAAATGGAGAGCTTGGAGGCCCTGGTCTTG
>NC_057722.1:41315729-41376891 GCF_004010195.1 Chiloscyllium plagiosum | reverse complement strand
CAAATCAGGGCAGTAAGACAGGTGGAGATTGTTGGCTGGAGAGTAGCGGAGTCCATCCTAATACAATAAGAAACTGCCTTTTATAAGAAACTATTCAAAATTATTTCCCAAAGTAAAGGTTCCGTTTTTATGGTATAGTCCAAGGTTCTGGCAAACACCATCATGATACTGCCCTGCTCGGTCATGAACATTCAATCAAAAGTCAGCGAAGTTGAAGATAGCTCCATGATTCCACAACAGGAACCTGGAAATCCTCAACGTGGTGGTGCAGAGCATGGATGTCTCCTTCTTGGAGGACTAGTGGAGTAGGGACCAGACCTTGTTCGCCTGGTCCAAAGTCACCACCTGTGGTCAGTGCAGTCTCCACACTCAGAAGATGTACACACCCCTTGACTGAGGACAGGTGGCCAGTAAAGCAAGCTTCCTTTGTAGTTTGCTAATTGGCAAAGCAAGGTAAGGCATGGAAGGTGCAAGCATGCATGTTAGTGTGATGTGAATAATGCTAAAAAGGCAAGTGAGCAGCCGGACATGCAGCCTGATCTAATCTGTGAGTCAGGTGCCTGTCTGTGCAGTAAGGTGCCCCTACAGCAGCCTGTCAAAGCTAGTTGCTAATGTGCCCTCCAATACAAGTCTGTGCTTCCTAAGCATCCTACAACAAGGCTGGAGAAGTAAACAAGGCATGCATCTATGGATCATGCCCTGAGATGCTGCTTTGTGCTGAGTAACATGAAGACTCTGCACAAAGCTGCCAGTTACTTGCACGTAGGGAAATAAATTAAATATCTATCACAACAGAAAAAGAACCAGGGTAAATAATAGGGCTAAAAGCTGACAAATAATAGCCTCATCGAGATGTACAGTACGGAAACAGATCTTTCAGTCAAACTTGTCCATGCCAACTAATATCCTAACCTAATCTAGTCCCATTTCCATCTAAACCCTTTCTATTCATATAGAATCCAGATGCCTTTTAAATGCTGCAATTGCCTCCACCATGTCCTCTGCCAGCTCATTCCATACACACTCCACCCTCTGTTAGAAAATGTTGTCCCTTAGGTTCCTTTTAAATGTTTCCCCTTTAACCCTCAACTTATGCCCTCTAGTTCTGGATTCCCCCACTCCAGGAAAAAGATTTTGTCTATTTACCCTATGCATGCCCCTCATGATTTTATAACCCTGTATAAGGTCATCCCTCAGCCTCCGACACTCTAGGGAAAACAGCCCCAGCCTATTCAGCTCTTCCTATAGCTCAAAACCTCCAAACCTGGCAACCACTGGACTTGATGGGATATATCATGGGGTATTAAAAGGAGGTAACTACAAAGATAGTGGATGCATTGGTTGTGATCTTCGAGGGATTCTTGCATTTTGGAAAAGTCCCAGTGTATTGAAAAATTGCCATTGGAACACACTTATTCAAAAAGGGAGAGACAAAAACATGTAACTATAGATCAGTTAGCTTAACATCTGTTTTTGGGAAAATGTTAGTGTCTAATATAAAGGATTTACGATCAGAACATTTAGAAATGCACAATGTAACCAGAGTCAGCATGGCTTTATGAAGGAGAAATCATGCCTGATAAATTTATTACAATACTCTGAAGAGGTAACATGCAGCATAGATAAAGGAAAATCAGTATGTGTAATGTATTTGGATTTTTAGAAGGTATTAAGTGAAGTACTATATGTTATTCTCCTTAATAAGGTCAGAACCTATGGTGTTGAAGGTAGTATATTTGCATGGATAGAGGATTGGTCAACAAAATCAGAGAGTTGGGATAAGTGGGGGAATTCAGGATGGCAACTTGGAACTTGTGGTGAGCCACAGAGACAGTGCACTGGCCACAATTATTTACAATACATACAGGGGAAGTGATGAGGATGACGTAACGGTATATAGAATGATATAGAATACAGAGTGATATAGATTGGTTAATGGAGTGGGCAAAAATCAGCAGATGGAATATAATGTTGAAAAATGTGTGGTTATGCAATTTGACAGGAAGAATAGAGGAGCTGGCTTCAATTTAAATGGAGAAAATTATTTTAGAAACCTGCAGAACAGAAAGGTTGTGGAGTCTCAGCGTATGAAGCACAGAAAAGCTGGCATACAAGTTCAGCAGGTAATATGGAAGGCAAAAGGAATGTTGACCTTTATTTCAAAGGGAATGGATTATAAAAACAGGGAAGTTTTGCCATAATTATATAAGACACTAATCTGAACACACCTAGAAAACTGTGAACAATCTTGTTTTGCTTAATTAAGGAAAGGTATTGGAGGATATTTAGACAAAGTTCACTAGATTGATCCTGGACCTGCAGGGATTTTCTCATGAGGAGAATTTGGATGGGTTGGATGTGTAATCATTAGCGTTTAGAAGAATGAAAGGTGATTCAAAAAGAAATTTCCAGCAGTGGGTGTTTGGAACTTACTGCTAGAAACGTTGGTGAAGATGGGAACCATTACAATATTTAAGTAGCCTAACTTGTGATGTTATAAAATATAAGGCTATGGATCAAGTGTTGGGAGATGAGATTAAAATAAATAGGTGGTTGATGACTGGTGTAGACTCAATGGGCTGACAGGCCTCTTTCAGTGCTGTAAGACTCGATGACCTTATTGAAACATGGAAGATGCTTGAGGCTTGACAGAAGAGATGTGGAGATGTTGTTTCCCCTCATGCCCTCCTTTTCAAGAGGGCATAATTTCAGAATAAAGGGTCACCCAGCAAGGAGATGAGGAGAATTTTTTTCTGAGAAGATGGTGAATCTCACTGGGCTAGTGCTCTGTAAATCAACCCCTGCTATTCCTACAGTCATTACAAAAATCCCTAATTTCCCTGTGGAATAGATGTAAGCTGACAGACAACACAGATCAGGTTTCTGTACATAACATGAACCACTATTTATGACAAATGCATAGATTCTCAGCACAGATAAACAATGATGAACTGTAAACATATACCTCTTCTAATTAAAACTCTGTGCTCTCTGCCCCAACAAATACAAAAACAAAAAAAAATTGGTGTTATGGTTGGAGGGAGAAAGGTAACTGAGAAGCAGTTCAATGGCCCCACTACACATGGTTCTCTGAGATTACTCTTTTGCTTCCTTGGATTTTTTTTTATTCTTTACTCTCTTTTGTTCATGTTCTTTTCATTTCTTTGCAAGAAGCACACAGTGTTTGGTAGAATAACAGCAAAGCCTCTCACTTACTAATTAAAGACCACAGCTTCCTGTAACTGGCTGTCTTCAGGCTTTAGATATTTTACTGAACAGACATCGTTACACCTCCATGGAATTCAGACCATGCTATTCCTGAAGTCATTTCAAAAGTAAAAGATTTTTAAAAAGTTATACAGAATACCTCAATATATTTATCTTTTAGACGCAGGTCAACTGAGCACACAGACCAAGTTTCTGTACTTAATACGAATTCCACAAATAGATGGATTCTAACTGTAGATAAACAATAATGAACCAACATGTAACTCCACTAGTTAAAACTCTAACCCTTTTATAAAGTTCCCCTATGTGCACTAATGCAGACAAACACAGACAAAAACACAGGGGAGCTATGAGTGGAAGGAAAAATTGGAAATTCTGTTCAATCATCTCTGCAACCAGGGTTCACTGAGATGATACATCTTGCTTGTCAGAATGCTGCTCCTTAATCTGCCTGCTCTGGGTACTGTCACTCGCTTGTAAGGACAGAGGGTAGCTGGTTCACATTGATAAAGACCAAGACTTATTCATTAAGAACCATACTTTACAGCAGTTAAGAAGAGAAAAGTAATTTGGATTTCTTAGAGTTTGAGGCCTTCCTTTACCCTGGAGAAAAGGGACATCTTTATCCTTTTCAAAGATCCAATGTATTCTCTTTCAAATATATATACACCCTTTGCTCCAGCTCATCAGTAACTAAACTTCCTCCAATGTTTGAACAAATAGCTGTGTAAACAGCACTTCCAATGAGTTGGGGGTAACGTGCTTTTAAAACATACGGCAATCTATCAACAGTCCATCAGCTTTACAAGCAGGTCCTTTCCCAGTTTAGACTGCAATCAAAAAAACATCAAAATGAAAAGTCTTTACAATACACTAGCTGGCCCTTACAACACTCTGAAGGCCTCAGTCAGTATTGTTCACACCCACAAGCTGTTCAGTTACCCAGGAGCCACAGACCTATTATCAGAATTATGGCCTTTGTCATCCACAATTGGTTATGATTCCACAAATTAAATAGTAGCCTGTTGTCAGCCAAATTTCGTATTGTAGACAGGACACACTGGAAGGATGTACAATGAGCCACCCTCACTGATCAAACAAAGCAACAGTCTAAACACAATTTACAATAAGGTTCAGTGACTTGCTTTTAAAAAAAATATTATTTTCCCTTCCACAATCTTTGATTTGTAAACAGTTCTTTTCTTATTTTAATCAAAATTACAGAAAGATTAAAAGATGCCTTCATTGGTCAGTACCTGGAGCATAGGAGTTGGAATTTTACATTGTGGCTGTAATGTACATTGGTTAGTCCATCTTTAGAATATGATATTCAATTCTGGTCTCACTGTTATAGGAAGAATGTTGTGAAACTTATAAGAGTGTAGAAAAGATTTACAAGGATGTTGCCAGGGTTGGAGGATTTGTGCTATAGGGAGAGGTTGAATAGGCTGGGGCTATTTTTCCTGGAGAGTCATTGGCTGAGGGTTTATAAAACCATGAGGAGCATGGATAGGGTGAATATACAAGGTCTTTTTCCCAGTGTATAGAGGGCATAGGTTTAAGGTGAGAGGGGACAAATTTAAAAGGGACCTAAGGGGCAACTTTTTCACGAAGCGGATGGTGCATGAATGGAATGAGCTGCCAGAGGAAATGGTGGAGACTGGTACAATTATCACATTTCAAAAGGTATTTGAATGAGTATGTAATTAGGAAGAGTTGAGACACATACAGGCCAAATGCTGGCAAATGGGACTAGATTGATTTAGGATATCTGGTTGGCATGGACGAGTTGAAATGAAGGGTCTATTTCCATGCTGTATAGCTATGTGACGGTAAAGGCCACACAGAGTGATACAATCTGTGGAATTCCCTACTGCTCGGGGCTATAAAGTCTGCTTGGCAAAGTATATTCAAGGAGCATCCAGGGAACAGGAGAATCGACGTTTCGGGCATAAGCCCTTCTTCAGGCTTATGCCCGAAACGTCGATTCTCCTGTTCCCTGGATGCTGCCTGACCTGCTGCGCCTTTCCAGCAACACATTTCCAGCTCTGATCTCCAGCATCTGCAGACCTCACTTTCTCCTCAAAGTATATTCAAGCCTGAGAATTGATCAATGAGGGAAGCATGGGTTATAGGGAAAAGCCGGAAAATGGAGTTGAGGCTTATTGGATTTGCCATGATCTCATTGAATGGTGCAATAAACTTGATGGACCCAATGACCTACCTTTGCTCCTACATCTTATGATTTTATGGTTTTTAGACAATGTCAAAGTTATTTTGTTCCTATTAAAAAGGAAGAAAAAGACCATTATGTGGACAATACTTGGAATTTTCAATATAGTAATATTATAGATGCATAAGAATAGAAACATAATGATTTAGATTGAAAACTAAAATGATTATTTAAAAACAAAAATGGAATAGTGTTGTAGTATAGATATTCCATCTTTGAATAAAGGAAAACACAATTTTGCTTTGCCTTGTACAGGTGTCCATCACATATTTTAGGGGTTATAATGTGCTCTCCTTTAAATTGCGGTAATGTATGAAAAAAAAGTATTCAGGACTTTTCTTGTTTAAACAGGAGTATATACACCAGTATATAAAGCTTGATTTCTCAATGGGTCCTGTATTGAATTTCAGTGTTGCTGAGCGTTAACCACACTGTCTGATTAATCCATACAAAAGTATTCATTTTCAAACAGAATCTCAAAAGCAAACAGAATATCTATTGTATTAATATACTGTTGAGTGCAAGTCTGTGAAGGTGAGATTAGCAGATTCCACGTCTTGTTTTTTTATGTTTGCTGATGATAGTTGACATGAATCAAACTAAAGAATTCATCAGGCTAGATTATTTTCCTTTGCAATTACTAAAAGAATCTAAGTCTCAAAACATGGTTTTTTGGCAATATGGATGCTGGTTTAGGTGGAAATAGCATCCACACCATTTCCTGTACTTACTCTGTCAATGAAGGTGATACCTCAGGCATTACATCTGTGTACCAGAAGTGTGCAACATAGACAGATTGTGACATCAATTGGCATTAAAGCTGATTTTATGGTCACCCTGTCATTTTTGACTTTGCTACTCTAAAGATGGCCTCTCTTGTGCAGTCAGCAGCTCAAGAGAACAGCAATCAGGACTCTCTTAAATTGATCTATCATTCAAAGAGCAGTTTTGTTGTTTTTGTATTGCCAAGTTTATAGAAGCACAAAGTATTTGGCGGAATTCTGTAAAGTTAGCAAATTTAGCAGGCAGTATTGCTTGGCCTTTACAAAGTATTCAAAAAAGCAAAATACTGTAGACACTGATAATCTGAAAAAAAAACAACAAAATGGAGAAACTCAGTAGGTCTGTTATAATTTGTGGAGAGAAAAATTGAGTAAATGTTTGGAGTATGATATGACTTCTTTTTAGAACTGCAAGGGTTGGAGTATGGTGCTTTTTTCTACTTTTGACTGAGGCGGAGGAGGGACAACGGGAACATGTGGGTAGCGAGTTTTGATCTGTAGCTCAGGTTGAGGTTCTGAATGCAAGTTTGCTCTCTGGGCTGGAAGGTTAATTTTCAAATGTTTCATCAGCATACTAGGTAACATCATCAGTGAAACACTGGTGTTATGACTCGCTTTCTATTTATGTGTTTAGGTTTGCTTGGATTGGTGATATCATTTTCTGTGGTGTCATTTCCTGTATTGGTGATGTCATTTCATGGTCTTTTTCTCAGAGGGTGATAGATGAGGTTCAAATCGATGTGTTTATTGATAGAGTTCCGGTTAGAATGCCATGCTTCTAGGAATTCCCATGCATATCTCTGTTTGGCTTGTCCTCGGATGGTGTCCAAGTGGTGTCCTTCCTCATCTGTATGTAATGATACTAGTGATAGCGGGTCATGTCTTTTTGTGGCTAATTGATGTTCATGTATCCTAGTGGCTTTTTTTTTCTTATTTGTCCAATGTAGTGTTTATTACAACTCTTTCAAGGTATTTTGTAAATAATGTTAGTTTTGTTTGTTGTCTGTATAGGGTCTTTCAAGTTCATTAGTAGCTGTTTTAGTACGTTGGTGTATTTGTGAACTACCATAATGCCAAGAGGTCTGAGTCGTCTGGCAGTCATTTCTGAGATGTCTATTAGGTAGGGGAGAATGGCTAAGGTTTCTGGGCGTGTTTGGTCTGCCAGTTTGGTTTTATTGCTGAGAAATCAGGGGACTGTGTTCATTGGGTATCTTCTTGAATATGCTTTATAGATGGTTTTCCTCTGCTCTTCATAGTTCTTCTGTGCTGGACTGTGTGGTGGCTCTTTGAAATAATGTTCTAATGCAGCTTGCCTCAGAAGCCTTATTGAATTCTTTGAGGATGTGACAAAACACGTTGATGAAGTTAGAGCAGTGAATGTGGTGTACATGGATTTTAGCAAGCCGTTTGATAAGGTTCCCATGCTAAGCTCAATCCGAAAGTAAGGAGGCATAGGATACAGAGAAATCTGGCCATCTGGATACAGAACTGGCTGGCCCATAAAAGACAGATTGGTGATAGTATTCAGACTGGAGCTCAGTGACATATGGTGTTCTACAGGGATCTGTTCTGGTACCTCTGCTCTTTGTGAGTTTTATGAATGACTTGGATGAGGAAGTGGAAGGGTGAGTTAGTAACTTTGCCAATGACACAAAGGTTGGTGGAGTTGTGGATAGTGTGAAGGGCTGTTGTAGGTTGAAATGGGACATTGACAGGATGCAGAATGGGGTTGAGAAGTGACAGATGGAGTTCAATTTGGAGAAGAGTGAAGTCATTCACTTTGGAAAATTGAATTTGAATCAGAATGCTAGATTAAAGGCAGAATTCTTGGCAGTGTAGAGGAACAGTGGGATCTTGGGGTCCATGTCCATTGATTCCTCAAAGTTGCCACCCAGGTTAACAGGATTGTTAAAAAGGCTTTCATTAGCAGGGGGATTGAGTTTAAGGGCCACAAGGTTATGCTGCAGCTCTATAGAGCCCTTGTTTGATCACACTTGGAATATTATGTTCAGTTCTGGTTGCCTCTCTTTAGGAAAGATGGTGGAAGCTTTAGAGAGGATAGAGAGGAGATTTACTGGGATGTTGCCTGGATTGAAGGGCGTGTCATCTGAAGAAGTGTTGAGGGAGCTAGGGCTTTTCTCATTGGAACGAAGAAGGATGAGAGTTGACTTGATAGAGATGTCCAAGACGTTGAGAGGCATATATAGAGTGATGATTGGGAGATGCCGGTGTTGGACCGGTGTGTACAAAGTTAGATCGAGTGGATAGCCAGAGATTTTTTCCCATGGCCGAAATGTCTATCATGATGGGGCATCATTTCAAGGTGATTGGAGGAAGGTTTAGGGGAAATGTCAGAGGTAGGATCTTTAGAAGAGTAGTGGGTGCATGGAATGCACTGCTGGCAGTCGTAGTAGAGTCAGATACATTAAGGACATTTAAGTGACTCTTGAATAGACACGTGGGAGATAGTACAATGAAGGCATGTAGTTTAGTCTGACCTTAGAGTAGGAAAAAGATCGGCACAGTATCGAGGGCTGAAGGGCCTGTACTGTGCTGGACTGTTCTATGTTCTTTATACTTTCACTTGCTGTACTGTTATCCCATGCTAGATTCTTTCACTCTCTCTGTGAAACATAGAATTACATTATTTGCTCTGTTGAAATGCCTCACTGCATATCAGATACCTCCTGTAGCCAGAAATGAACCCAACTATTGATGTATGCTCTCTATCCTACTGATTTATTATACTATCTGTTGTGTTCAGTATATCATCACACAGAACAGAAACCATAGGGTTTTCTACATTCTCTCCCAGAATGCACAATAATTGAACAAAACACAAGCTTGAAAGGGTAAAAATGTCATGTAATAGGCATTATTCAGAACCAATTAAACAATTCAAAATATAAGTTAATGAGAACCCAGATTTAAAATAGCTTACAATTCTTAGCTTAAATGCAACATATCTCCCATAAATATTTCATGAAACATTGGTGTGTAAAAATATAGGACAGCAATAGCAAAACCCTCTTTGATGTATGCTTAGATGAGGTTACTGTGAATCCGTTGGAAAATAGCTATCGAAGATATAAATATTAACTGATATTGCTTTTTACTGAAATAAATAGTTTGCATTTCTATGGAGTGACTGCAAACTCTTGACATATAGGAGATTTGCAGTTCACATTCACTGTAAATTAATGCAGTGTTCTTATTATCTGGTAGCAGGGCTGTGATTAATAGCCCAATTCTACAAGTAGTGTCATCAAAAAGAAGCAAAGAACAGGGGAACTGCCAGCTCAGCCATCAAGTAAAAATCATGCGTCAGATTTTAGTGGAGAATTATAGGTCATTGAAATGTCATAAAAAAGGAAATAAATATTTTGCAGATGCAAATGTGATAGATTTTTGATTTGACAGCATTTTTGTTGAAAATTATGCTTCTAAATAAGGTTTCTTCTATTTTATTTTCATCCTTCACTGGCAAAGGTACTTTCCTTAGTGGTCCAATACATGTAGCCCAAAAAAGGACAATTGTCACCCCAATGCCATGTTTCAATATTTCATTGAGACATAACTGTCTGTACTTTTTACCATTAAATCTTTTAGCCTACCACTTGATTTTTTTTTGTAAACATCTTAATCAATAGAAAGATACAGTAGTGCATACTTGATACTTGAATATAAAGGAATGCTAAGACTCAGACAAAGGAATATCCTGATGAGTGACTGATCTTGCAATAATAAAAACATTTGAATGAGAGACTTGCGGGGTTTGTAATTATTTGAATCCAGAGATTAAGTTACCGCCTTGTAATTGCAGTCTAAAATTTGTGACATGTTTTAGACATAGTATATATTTAACGCCAACATGATAACACATAAAATTTTATGTTTTTGGTTTGTTTTTATGCTGAAATCACAGACAGTAACAGTTAAGTACATTCAATTATTGAGTTACAATACTGTTCATACAAGGTGATTAAAACTTATTTCGCATGTTATTAGAATTTAATCAAAACCTATGACATTCTATGGGTATGCTCATAAACCCATTCTCAACAATTAAATTAAGTGAAATGCCAAAGACAGGTATATGGGCCAAAGGCAGGCATAAACAAGGATTCTGGTTAATCAGAGGTGGAAGGATGGGGAAAAATTGTGGCTGCAAGAGCTGTTCCTTTTTTTTGAGGTATTTTCAGTGTTGGAGCTGATTTCCTTGAATTCTAGCAGTAATTACTGATTTATAAGCTGTTGCATTGTGAAAACAAAATCAAAACAGCACTCTTAAAAAAAAGAAGACAGACAAAGGGCAGTGACCTAAGAGGCAAGTTTTTTCACACAGAGGATGGTGCGTGTATGGAATAAGCTGCCAGAGAAGTGGAGGAGGCTGGTACAATTACAACATTTAAAAGGCATCTGGATGGGTGTATGAATAGGAAGGGTTATGAGCCAAATGCTGGCAAATGGGACAAGATTTATTCAGGATACCTGGCCGGCATAGATGAGTTGGATTGAAGGGTCTGTTTCTGTGCTGTATTTCTCTCTGACTCTAAATGGAGTTAGGCCACAGATCAGCCATGATCCCATTGATTAGCAGAACAGGCTCAAGAGACTGAATGGCCTATTTCTGTTCCGAGAAAATGCCAATTGAAAATAAGGGTCAAAATGAGTTAGTGAAACAAACAAATTTTGCACTATCCATTCACATCAATTCAGTGTTACAACGCAAGTAATAAAACCATAAAAATGGAAACAAAACACTCAGGTCAATTTCCAGATGAATAGTTTGAAAGGAAGTGAAGATATGCTAAACTTGTACAGAAATTTTGTTCGATACCGCTTGAAGTAGTATGTACAGTTCTGATCCCGAAATTACAAAAAGGAACAAAGTGCAAGGAAGGTTGTTACCAAGTCTGAGCATTTAGCATCATCAAGAAAGATAAGAAATTTGTTAAGGAGCAAACTTCTTCAACTCTATAATCAGTAAGAATACAGAATCTACAACAGCAAGTATTTATGTTCTTTACCTCAATCTTTCCCTGTTTTAGTAAGTAATCAAATCAACAGCATCACTATTAACAAAGCAATTAAAAATTATAATACAGCTGGAATTTGGTTGAGAAATATTATATCAAAAATTGGCTAAGTGTCAAATTCAGTGTGTTTCCTGGAGGGTTTCTCGCTGTGAGCTCACACAGTTCTCTCTTACTCAACTCATTATGTATTCATCATGTCACTTTGGCACCACATTCACACTGCCTTGTGTCCACCAGCAACAGAAAGACTGGATACTGTCAGGATTGCTGCTGCCAGCTCCAAATTTAAAGCCAAGGTGCACGAGGTCATTTTGTTCCCTGCCACAAATAGCTTTTCACAGCATATAGAGTCATAGAGATGTACAGCACGGAAACAGACCCTTCGGTCCAACTCATCCATGCCAACCAGATGTCCTGGTCCCATTTGCCAACACTTGGCTCTTATCCCTCTAAACCCTTCCTATTCATATACCCATCCAGATGCCTTTAAAATACTGCAATTGTACTAGCTGCCAACAATTCCTCTGGCAGCTTATTCTAAACACGCACCACCCTCTCTCTGAAAAAGTTGCCCCTTAGGTCCCTTTTACATCTTTTCCCCTCTCACCCTAAACCTATGCCCTCTAGTTCTGGACTCCACCTCAGGGAAAAATAACCTTGTCTGTTTATCCTATTCATGCCCCTCATGACTTTATGAACCTCCATAAGGTCACCCCTCAGCCACCAATGCTCCAGGGAAAACAGCCCCAGCTTATTCAGCCTCTCCGTATAACTCAAATCCTCCAACCCTGGCAACATCCTTGTAAATCCTTTCTGAACCCTTTTAAGTTGCAAAATGTCCTTCTGATTATTGTAGGAGTGAAATTAAAAAGAACAGCTTCTGACAGTACATAGGTGGCATGGGTAAGACTTTATTGGAAATGGAATCTCACATTCATAAATGTGTTTTGACTTTATATTATCACATGTCTGATTAGCTGTCATTCTAATCACAGCTGCAAGAATGAAACTGCTTATGCGACCCACACTTGGCATCATAGCAAATTCAATTCCTTTCTGGGAAAGAGTGCTACTGTTTCACAAACACACACTCAATTTAGCATAATCTCTTGCCATTATTCATTGTCAGAACATCACATGCTGGAAAGCCTTAAAAGACATAGAAATATTCACTTTTATTGAATGTCGGAGAAAGTAAAGAAAAAGCAAAGAAAAACAAACTGCATTTGTTTCTGGGAAGAATAGGGACTGCTTGCCTTTTGAGCAGCAACGTATTTACAGTTAATGAATGATTACTTCACCTAATTCATATCTATTGGAACTGGATGTCAATTAAGACCAGTATGGCCTGTTGTACCTACCACTATACTGCTCTGTCATGTTGAAGGTGGTGTTCCTCCTACATTTTGCTCTTCAAAAGACTGCTCTCCCAATTCTTTAACATCCATCACATCCCCTCTACCTACACCAGCTGTGCAGAAGTAAGTGGCACACGAGCGGCACAGTGGCTCAGTGGTTAGCACTGCTGCCTCACAGCATCAGGGTCCCAGGTTCGATTCCAGCCTCGGCTGACTGTCTATGTGGAGTTTGCACATTCTCCCCGTGTCTGCGTGGGTTTCCTCCAGGTACTCCGGTTTCCGCCCACAGTCCAAAGATATGCAGGTCAGGTGAATTGGCCATGCTAAATTGCCCATAGTGTTAGGGGCATTAGTCAGAGGGAAATGGGTCTGGGTGGGTTACTCTTCAGAGTGTCGGTGAGGACTGGTTGGGCTGAAGGGCCTGTTTCCACACTGTAGGGAATTTAATCTAATCTAATCGCATCAGAACTGCAAGACCCTCCAAAGCCAATCTGATTTTCAAGAGTCCTATCATTTGCTTCATGATAACTCTGCTGGAAAAATAAGCAATACCATATCTACATTCAACCTCAGGAGGATAGCTGTTTCATCAATTGTCGATGTATAGGCATCATGGCAGCCTTTAGGGTACCTGACGCACATGTCTATAATGTGGGACTGATGACCATGGTTTGTACCTTGATGAAATGGACGTCTTTTCTGTTAATGAAGTCAGTCATATTATGGAATGTGTGCAGTCTTCCACACCACCCGTCTTGGGAAGCCACTTCTTCTGGGTAATCCAAGACGGAGGACGGGAAAAAAATTGTGGCTCTAGGACCGGTGCTCCTTTTTTGAGGTATTTTAGGTGTTGAAGATGATTTCCTCGAATTCCAGGAGCTGCAATTACTGTTTTATAAGATCTTGTGTTGTTTTGGAACTTTGAGGAATAAAGGATATGAAAGTTCAGGGAGAGTTTCTATGTTACTGATGATTATGTCTGCAGGAAGTGTCTTTGATTGTGATTCCCATCAGATCACATGGATTGGTTGGAGTGACAGTTAAAGACAATAAAGGAATTTACAAGAGCTAAGGGGTGTGATGGATGGCAGTTATATGAAGGGAGAAAAGCCGCAGATAGAGTCAGATAGATGGGTTAATTCCAGGAAAGGTTTGAGGGGTAAGCAGATAGTGCAAGAGTGTTCTGTGGCTATCCCCATTTCAAACAAGTATGGTGTTTTGCAAAATATAGAGGGTGATGGATTCTCAGAAGAATGTAGCATGAACAGCCAAGTTTCCGGTATCGAGACGAGCTCTAATGTAATGAGAGGTACATTGAGTTCCAAGCAATCAATTGTGATAGGGGACTCTCTAGTCAGGGGCACAGAGAGACATTTCTGCAGCCAGCTGCGAAAAATCAGAATTGTGTGTTGCCTTCCTGTGTCAGAATCAAGGATATCTCAGTGACTGTGCAGAATGTTCTCAAAGGGGAGAGGGACCAGAGGAGGTCATTGTACACTTTGGAACCAACTACATAGGAAAGGAAAAGGATGAGATTCTGAAATGAGTATAAACAAAGTTATGCAGGAATTTAAAAAGGAAGTTCTTAAGGATAGTAATATCTGCATTACTCCAGGTGCTACAAGCTAGTGAGGGTAGTAATTGAAGGATAGAGCAGACAAACGTATGACTGAGGAGCTGGTGCAGAGGAGAAGGGTTCACAGATTTGCATCATGGGAATCTCTTCTGGGATAGATGCGACCTGTACAAGAAGGACGTATTGTACCTGAATTGGAAGGGGCCTAATATACTGACACAGAGATTTGTTAGAGCTGCTCAGGAGGATTTAAACTAGTAAGTTTGGGGGGTGGGATCCAGGGAAGTAGTGAGGAAAGAGATCAATCTGAGACTGGTACAGTGGGAAAAGGAGCAAGGCAAACAGTCAGGGTGGGAAAGAACAAAGCAGAGAACAAGGTAGGACTGATAAATTAAACTGCATTTACTTCAATGCAAGAGGCCTAACAGGGAGGGCATGGTGAGGAACTTGGGACTGGGATATCATAGCAATTACAGAAACATGGCTCAAGGATGGACAGGAGTGGCAGCTTAATGTTCCAAGATAGAAATGTTATAGGAAGGACAGAAAGGGAGGCAAGAGAGGAGAGGGAGTGGCACAATGATAAGGAATAGCATTACTGCTGTACTTAGGGAGGATATTCCTGGGAATACATACAGGGAAGTTATTTGGGTGGAACTGAGAAATAAGAAAGGGATGATCACCTTATTAGGATTGTATTATAGACCCCCTAGTTGTCAGAGGGAAATTGAGAAACAAATTTGTAAGGAGCTATCTGTAAGAATAATAGGGTGGTTATGGTAGGGGATTTTAACTTTCCAAACATAGACTCGGACTGCCATAGTGATAAGGGTTAGATGGAGAGGAATTTGTTAAGTGTATACAAGAAAATTTTTTGATTCAGTGTGTGGATGTACCTACTAGAGAAGGTGCAAAACTTGACCTACTCTTGGGAAGTAAGGCAGGGCAGGTGACTGAGGTGTCAGTGAGGGAGCACTTTTGGGCCAGCGACCATAATTCTGTTATTTTTAAAATAGTGATGGACAATGATAGACCAGATCTAAAAGTTGAAGTTCTAAATTGGAGGAAGGCTAATTTTGATGGTATTAGGCAAGAACTTTCAAAAGCTGATTAGGGGCAGATGTTCACAGGTAAATGAAGAGCTAGAAATTGGGAAGCCTTCAACATGAGATAATGAGATTCCAGAGACAGTATATTGCTATTAGTGTTAAAGGAAAGGCTGGTAGGTATATGGAATGTTGGATGATGAGAGAAATTGATGGTTTGGTTAAGAAGAAGAAGGAAGCATATGTCAGATATAGACAGGACAGATCGAGTGAATTTTTAGAAGAGTATAAAGGCAGTAGAAGTATACTTAAGAGGGAAATCAGGAGGGCAAAACTGGGACAGGAGATAGCTTTGGCAAATAGGGATAAGGAGAATCCAGAGTGATTTTATAAATACATTAAGGACAAAAGGGTAACTAGGGAGAGAATAGTGCCTCTCAAAGATCTGTAAGGTATCTTATTTGTCGAGCCACAAGAGATGGGGGAGGTACTAACCGAGTATTTTGTGTCAGTGCTTACTGTGGACAAGGACATGGAAGATATCTAATGTAGGGAAATAGATGGTGACATCTTGAAAAATTTTCATATTACAGAGGAGGAGGTGCTGGATGTCTTGAAAGGTATAGGAGTGGATAAATCCCCAGGACCTGGTCAGTTGTACCCTAGACCTCTGTGGGTAGCTAGGGAAGTGATTACTGGGCCTTGTGCCAAGATATTTGCATCATCGATAGTCACAGGTGAGGTGCCTGAAGACTGGAGGCTGACTAATGTGATATCACTATTTAAGAAAGATGGTAAGGAAAAGCCAGAGAATTATAGACTGGTGGGCCTGACATCAGTGATGGGAAAGTTGTTGAAGGGCATCCTGAAGTCAGAATTAACATGAATTCGGAAAGGCAAGGACTGATTAGGGCTAGTCGACATGGCTTTGTTCATGGGAAATCATCTCCCACAAACTTGATTGAGTTTTTTGAAGCAGTAACAATGAAGATTGATGAGGGCAGAGTGGTAGACATTATCTATATGGACTTCAGTAAAGTGCTCGACAAGGTTCTCCATGGGAGACTGGTTAGCAAGGTTAAATCTCATGGAATACAGGGAGAACTAGCCATTTGGATGCAGAACTGGCTCAAAGCTGGAAGACAGAGGGTAGTGGTGGAGGGTTGCTCTTTAGACTGAAGGCCTGTGACCAGTAGAGTGCCACAAGGATCGGTGATTTTCATCATTTATATAAATTATTTGGATGTGAGCTTAAGAGTTAGTGTTAGTAAGTTTGCAGATGAAACCAAAAATGGAGGGGCAGTGGACAGCAAATATTACCTCAGAACACAACAGGATCTTGATCAGATGGGCCAATGTGCTAAAGAATGGTAGATGGATTTGAATTTAGATCAATGCAAGGTGCTGCATTTTGGGATAGCAAATCAGGACAGGACTTATACACTTAATAATAAGGTCTTGGGGAGTGTTGCTAAACAAAGAGACCTTGGAGTACAGATTCATAGTTCCTGGAGAGTAGAGTCACAGGTAAATAGGATAGTGAAGAAGGCGTTTAGTATGCTTTCCTCTATTGGCCAGAGAATTGAGTATAAGAGTTGGGAGGTTGAAACTTTATTCAGATTCATAGTTCCTGGAGAGTAGAGTCACAGGTAAATAGGATAGTGAAGAAGGCGTTTAGTATGCTTTCCTCTATTGGCCAGAGAATTGCCTCTAAGAGTTGGGAGGGTCATGTTCTGGCTGTATGAGACTTTGGTTTGGCCACTTTTGGAATATTGTGTGCAATTCTGGTCTCCTTCTTATCAGAAGCAAGTTGTGAAACTCGAAAGCGTTCAGAAAAGATTTACAAGGGTATTGTCAGGGTTGGAGCATTTGAGCTACAGGGAGAGGGGATGAATAGGCTGGGGTTGCTTTCCCTGGGCCATTGGAGGCTGAGGGGTGACCTTAAAAGAGGTTTATAAAATCGTGAGGAGCATGGATAGGATAAATAGACAAGGTCTTTTTCCTGGGGTGAGGGAGTCCAGAATTAGAGGGGATAGGCTTGGGTTGAAAGTGGAAAAGATATAAAAGGGACCTAAGGGGCAACTTTTTCAGAGAGGGTAGTGCGTGTATGGAATGAGCTGCCAGAGGAAGCGGTGGAGGCTGGTCGAATTACAACATTTAAAAGACTTCTGGATGGGTATATGAATAGGAAGGATTCAGAGGGATAATGGGCCAAGTGCTGGCAAATAGGACTAGATTAGGTTAGGATATCTGGTCGGCATGGATGCGTTGAACCAAAGGGTGGATGAATAGGCTGGGGTTGCTTTCCCTGGGCCATTGGAGGCTGAGGGGTGACCTTAAAAGAGGTTTATAAAATCGTGAGGAGCATGGATAGGATAAATAGACAAGGTCTTTTTCCTGGGGTGAGGGAGTCCAGAATTAGAGGGCATAGGCTTGGGTTGAAAGTGGAAAAGATATAAAAGGGACCTAAGGGGCAACATTTTTAAAGAGATGGTAGTGCGTGTATGGAATGAGCTGCCAGAGGAAGCGGTGGAGGCTGGTCAAATTACAACATTTAAAAGACTTCTGGATGGGTATATGAATAGGAAGGATTCAGAGGGATAATGGGCCAAGTGCTGTCAAATAGGACTAGATTAGGTTAGGATATCTGGTCGGCATGGATGCGTTGAACCAAAGGGTCTGTTTCTGTGTTGTACATCTCTGTGACTCTACATTGGCAAAGCCTACTGCCTCAGCTACAGCACTGACATTAACATGCATATCAGAACATATGGTAAACGTTAATGTTTCAATGTGAAAGCTACATGTCATGAGTAGATTATGAGTTCTTAGATTGGCCCCTTGAGCTGTGGCCCACAACCAACACTTGTAATGACTTTTGTTTTGGAGATAACTACAATCAATTTGTAATGCCTAATGATATCATTATAGCAATTATGTATCATAATGATATCATGACCTTCCTTCGCACAGTAAACCATGTTCTCCAATTCGCTAACATTCCCCTATGCTGGGATGTTGAGTTTCCCCCCCTTCACTGCTGTTGCAGCATTTCAACAGGCTGCTTCCTACTCCCAGAACTGTGTTTCCCAACTTCGCTAATAGCCCTAATAGTTCCTTGACTTTCAGTGGCCGGACACCTAGAACTGACTGCATCCTCCTTCCCTAACTGACTTGGAAAATAATCTCAACTGATGACTGTCCAGATCCCTGACTCATCTCTGTACAGCTCCCTAACTGATCTACTACTCATCCCAGACTAGTAGCACTAGACCTGCAGGACTGACTGCGGCCCCTCCCTGGACTGTAGTGATACTGGCCCATGACCATGACTGACCCAAGTGGCTAAAGGACAGTTTCCATGGACTGAGAGTAAACACTGCCCTTGACTGAATATCCTACTCATGAGCTCCACTATTCCAAAACCACATGTTTAATAACCAATTAAACCACCGACATGATTCATTTGCCTCACTGACTGCTTGTCAGGCAGAAGCAATTTGGACCAGGTTAACAGGTAAATAACTCAAGTAATCTGTTCGCTAGACTTTGAGACATGGTTATTTAGTTGAAGTGCGGACAGAATATTTGCCTGATAAACTGATGGCAATATTCTGTCGATGTGATATTGATACAACACTGTACTTTGCAGTAACAGGTTCAACTTCTTGACTGATTGCTGACAAGCTGTCTGGTCTTCTGTCTGTGCTAGACAGCAGGGCAAGGCAGAAGTTTTGTGAGCTTGTAAGTTCTGAATCAGGTGTCAAAGGGTAAAACAGCAAGGCAGAGAAACCATAAGGTAGAAAGTGTGTGAATGCTGAGGATCAAAGTAAAGAAGCTTTTATAGATCCCTGCTCTGCTGAGTTAGATTGGTGCCTGTACCTGTGCATCAAGTGGACTGGCAGTAGCATTTCAGTGAGCATTGTCTTTACTCTCCAAAGTAATACTGAAATGGTTAACTGTATTTTATTTGAGTGAGCGATGTGCAATGCTGAAGAGTTGTGGCTGGTGTATGTCTGCTGCCTACCTCTGTCAAAAGGGAGTGGAGTGTAAGTGGTCACTAGCCATGGTACATGTCCTGAGCTGTTCAGCACTGTTGGCCAACCTGGAGCCTCCAACTACTCTCTCTAACATTTATGTCAGGAATTGTCATCATCTACTTTCTTTCTCTTGTGTGAGAGAATGGAAGACTGCTTATAAATGAGGTAGGAATAGGTAATGAGATGTTAATGCATTCACACACACTGTTCACTAGCAAGATTCTAATCTCACCATTCAAACTTTGCTGCAAAAATCAGATTTCTGTTTCTCAATGCATGAATCTAATTTTCCAATTTTGTCATATTTTCCCAACTGTTTCCCAGTATAAAATCTGTTGACAATGACTGAAGGTGAGGGCACAGCATAATTGAGTCAGTGTAGCGTATAATCATTGCAGTCAACTTTGTAGTGTTACAGTCACAAATTAGATCCCTAACATCATTCAGCGTAGAATCCAGATTATGTAAACCTGAGATTTTATAACAGTGTAAATAGTTGGCATAGTTGATAACATTCAAAACATCCATCTCAATAAGAACAATCTTCATGGTATATATTACATGGTCTAACATCTTGGGATGTCAGTAGGGTTTGACCCGCCCAAAAACGCAAAATTATATATGGAGCAGCTGAGAGATAAAGCAATATAACAAATGCTGTGATGCAGAGGTAAAATAGCTGGAATGATAGATGACTCATCTGAAGCAAAGGCACCAATATAAACTTGTTAGGCCATATGCCCTGTTTGTGCCCTATATTTGAGTAATTTTATGAAGGTTGCGCTTAACAATTACCTGAAGGAGCAGTGCAAACCTCTTGGACAATAACATAGTGTTATGTGATTTTTAACTTGGTCCACCCGAGTCCAACACCAGCTCCTCCAAATTATGACATTCCAGTTACTCAGGGTAGCATAATTGGTGGCCAGCAAACTTGGGATGGAGGCCAGCTTAACCTATAATATTGACAAGAACAGGCAGCCAAGCCTGGCAGATGGCAGGTGGCCAAATAAAATTGGCAGTGGGCCTTCTATGCTGCTGGGCCAATGAAGAAGCAGCAGCTTTGCAGCTCCGCCGGAGAGATGGAACAACTGCATAAGCCCAAGGCAAAATCAGTAAGACTTGCAAATAAATAAACTGGTCTGACTTAGAAACAAAGTACTGGAGAACTTTGCAGCTTTGGCAACACCCATGGAGACAGAAGTGGAGTTAAATGTTTCATATCCAATATAATTCATCTTCAGAACTGTTATTTCCTGGAGATGAGCGGACAGCCCCTGTAACTGAAAGAGAATCTCCAGTAACAGCATCAAAGCATATTGGCAGCCTTTGCCATTACCATAACCTCCTTGTGCCATGATGCCTCTTTATCCAATGGCCTCTTCTACCATCAAGGAGCTGCAGTTAGCCTCTCCATGAGTTGATGGCTACTCTGCCCCTGACAAAATGCTGGCAATCTTTAAAAATGTTCCTTAATTGGATCTTTAATGATTGATATTGAATACCCACCTCTAGCTGCTATGGCATTGCCACTCCTGCAACTGTAAAGTGTGCCTGATGGCATGACTCTGTCAAGGAACTGTCTGGAAACAATTTCCCACTGCTGTGGTTCTGTTCGCCAAGCTGGAAGTTTTTGTTGCAAACGTTTCGTCCCCTGGCTAGGCGACATCATCAGTGCTTGGGAGCCTCCTGTGAAGCGCTTCTTTGATGTTTCCTCCGGTGTTTATAGGGGTCTGTCCCTGCCGCTTCCGGTTGTCAGTTTCAGCTGTCCGCTGTAATGGTTGGAATATTGGGTCCAGGTCGATGTGTGACCAGAACTTCAATATCCCTCATAAGCCACGAATCCCTAAAGCTGCCAGCTTTTCCCTTCACTCTGACAGGGACAAATTTGACCTGGCTTCTTAATATCGCACTTTTAAAAGGCTCCCATTTGCCAGTCATTCCTTTTCCTTCAAACAGACTCACCCAGTTGATGGGAGCATGATGTGGAGGAGCCAGTGGTGACTGGGATGGGCAAAGTTAAAAATCACACAGCACCAGCTTCCAGTCCAGCAGGTTTATTTAGGAGCGATTGGTTTTGGTTCGCTGCTTCATCAGGTGGTTGTGGAGCACAATAATAAGGCACAGAATTTATAGCAACAGGATTGCAGTGTCATGGAATGTAATATCAAACACATTTAGTTTAACTTTTCACCTTTTAGGATGATCACCTGCACTTTGAAACCTGGTACTGTGAGAAAAACCTGTTGGATTATAACCTGGTTTTGTGTTATTTTTAATTCACCCAATCGACCTCTGCTCGATTCTGCCTAATGGCCCCAAACCTGTCCCTGTTCCAGGTTCACACCTTAATCTGTGGACCTGTCTGATCTTTGCCCATAATTATGCTAAAACTAAGATAGTTGTGGTCACTGGACCCAAAGTGCTCTCTGACTGATACTTCAGTCACTTGCCCGACCACATTTTCTGGGGGGAAGTCCAGTGTTGCACCCGCCTGAGTAGAGTTGGACCTCGTTATAGTTGAATCTTGATTTAGGAAACATTCTTGGACACAATTGACAAATTGCACTCAGTATGGGCCTTTTACTCTCTGAGTGGTCCAGTCAATACTGGGAAAATGTCGCCTAGCCAGGGGACGAAATGTTTGCAACAAAAACTTCCAGCTCGGCGAACAGAACCACAGCAACGAGCACCCGAGCTACAAATCTTCGCACAAACCTTGAACAGTTTCCCACCCCATCCCCCCAAAATCGTCCCAGAATCAGAAAAATCCCAAATGTATATCTCTACACACAATTCCACAGTTTGGTCAAACCAAGCTTCTATAAGTTTAACAATGCATCACTGCTTTTCAATTCGATGCCGATCAAAATTATATGCAGCGCTTGTTTACCTGTATTGTTACTTTCAATAGTATGTGTATATGTTTTTCTAAATCAGCTTACTTTGGTAACACATTGAGATGCTTATTTTCCAAAAGGAGTATGTGGTCTCCTTCTTCCTACTTTCAATATGTTTATCCCTCACACTTCACTAGATTGTGGTTGACAAAAGCAAACTGCCAGTTGATGTAATTTGTTGTAGTATTCCTTGGGATTAATTATAGATGCTACATGGTCACATAACCGAAAGCAATGTGATATAATTTCCAGTTAATTCAAAATTAGAAAGCAGAAACTAGTAAAAACTTTTGCAATTATAAACAAAATTTTTACATGTATATTTAGCAAAAGCTGCAAGTCTACAATGATAAAAGCGTTCATTGTCTGAGAAATTCTGTGATCAAAATAAAAGGAATGGCACAGATTTGAAGCAAAGCCAACGCTTTAGGAGTTCAGACAGATTCAGGATTTAATGGATTTGGGAAAAGTCTGACTGTATGGAACATCTGAACAAATAAAACAGCTGATTCTAAACCAAGTCCGGTTCATTTTCTACACTGCAAATAACTTCTTATCCTGTCTTATCCATTAAGTCCAAAATTCACTTTGAAAATTATTTTGAACAGCAGTCTCATTTTTTAGTCCATCGTGTTTGCTCAATTTTTAAAAATGCTTCAGCTAATCTCTCTTTAAAAGGCAATCCCCATTGCACATCCTGGAGGGATTTACTCATAGATTTACATTCTTCTAATGCAACTGGCAGAAATATTAGCTAAGAAATAATGGGTGCAAAATGAAGATCCATAGTGCTACTGGAACCAGTGTTCTGAAAGGCAGAAGCCCTCCAAGTGCAGTATACTATGCCTTCCCTCATCTCCCCTGCCACATGATAGACAAGGGAACTCACGAAGGTGGCCATTACATGCAGCATGAGCCTCTGAATTAATGCAGTCTATTTATAGACTTTGGCCATAAGAGTCCTTATCACTCTCCAAGAGACATGTTCAGTTGCAAGAGAGAACTAACATTAGTAATATTAAAATGATCATGCACACAACCTGGAGGAAATGTAGAATAACTTCTGTCCTCTCAAAGACAACAGAATTAATCTGGAGTGCCTTTGAAGGTCTCCTGGTGAGATGTAGAATTTAGCAGAAGAACACTGATATACCTGGATCAGGATGGCAGATGATTTCATGACCTGCCCAATAAGGGACTGCAGCAGTTATGAAGCTAGCAGTTGCAATGCTTACTGGCCAGCAGAATGACAGGGAGATGAGGCAAAGGCTGCAGAGAGGGAATGCTCTGCATGATATTTCAACGAGGTCAGAGCCAGGCCCTTCCATGCTTCTTACCAGTGAAAGGAAGCTGTCTGGCAGGCTTACCAATGCACTTAATGTGGATATCATTGGCTTGAATAACATTTGTTGCCCATCCACTACTGCCCTTGAGGGAGGCATTGATGAGTTGCTTTCTTGAACTGCTGCATTTCATAATGGATAGATGCACCCATGATGCTGTGAGGAAGAGGATTCCAAAAACCTCAGGTAGAAATTGTAGATTTGGAAGGTGCTGTCAAAGAGCCTTGGTGAATTGTTGCAGTCAACTTTATGGCTGGTACACTGTGCTGCAATTGTGCATTGGTAGTAGAGGGTTAAAGTATTGAAGACGGTAGATGGGTTATCAATCAAGTAAGCTGCCTCCCTGTTTGGTGTTGTTAAGCTTATTTTATGTTACTGGAGCTGACCTCATCCAAGCAAATGGACAGTCTTTATTCCATCACATTCCTAACTTGTGTCTTGCAGCAGGCTTTGCAATATAGGGAGAGGACGTACTTAGCTTGGAATACTTGGCATCCAACCTGCTCTATTAGCCACACCATTTATATAGCAGATCCAATCCAGTTTCTTATCAATGTTAAAAATCACACAACACCAGGTTATAGTCCAACAGGTTTAATTGTAAGCACTAGCTTTCGGAGTGCTGGTCCTTCATTAGGTGGTTGGTGAAAACCACCTAATGAAGGAGCAGTGCTCCAAAAGCTAGTGCTTCCAATTAAACCTGTTGGACTATAACCTGGTGTGTGATTTTTTTTAACTTTTCACACCCCAGTCCAACACCAGCATCTCCAAATCATAACTAATTATCAATGTTGGTCAGTTTGGATTCAACAATTGTAATACATCAAATATCAATTGGATATGGTTAGATCCTCTCTTGTTGGAGGTGGTCATTATTTGTGTTGAAGTTTTTCTGGTCTTGGGAGATATGAACATCCGCTGTTTACAGTATATGAGGAGCCATGAAGGTACTGAACATAGCACAATCATCAGTGAACATCAGACTTTAGAATGGAAGGTCTCTGACTAAGCAGCTGTATTGGTTGGACCTAAGATAATATCCTGAAGAACTCCTGCAATAATGTCCCAGGCGCTGAGATGAATGTCCCCCTACAACTACAACTATCTTCCTTTGTACAAGGAATGAGTCCAACTTGTGAAGAATTCTCTCACTAACTCCCAGGTAGCTCTCATGGATCTTTGACATTATACTTGTTCAAATACTGCCTTGATGTGAAGGACAGGAGTTCTGCCAGCTGCTGTGCTGAGACTTGAATCCATGTCCCTAGTACTTTAGTGGATTATTAGTACGGAGATGTCACCACCTCCCACACCTAGGTTTTCCATCTTTGGGAACTGAAATTAATTGAAACTAAAGTTAGATTTAAATGACAGTTGAAAATTCAATATTAATGAATTAGTCTAAATTGTTGCTAATCGTGAAATTGAACTGCAAATATAATTATATTAATGTATCAGTGATAACTGGTTTTCTGCTTCTCAAGTGCTGTCCCTGAACTAGGATTCTTAATATTTGCAATTAGTTGAATTGTTTCCTCCAATTTGTCCCCATTACGCATAAGGTTGAGTTAACCAGAATGTACTGCAATGTAAAAGCTGGTTGTGCTCAGACGCACAGTCTTCACATCTACACTTTGCATTCATTTCCACACATCTTTCTTGCAAGAAAAAAAAACAGGCACCTCATATTTTGGAGCTATTTTTAATCAGGGGAGTGCAATTACATAATTGATATTTGAAGTGAAAAATTGCAAGAATTACACATTTTGTTTGGATATGAATGGATGCAATATTACTTTAGATCACACAGAGCCTGGTTTTTAACATCCACCATGCCAGGAAATACGGGTCATGCATGAATCTACATTCTTGTAGTACCTGGATCCTTACAGGCCTTAACTTTAGGTTTGCCAGGATAGTCTTCAGTGCAGGCAAACCAGGGTCTCATTCCAATTTATGCCTGAGCTTGGAAAGTCAGGCTGCAATAATATTTTGGCTCTGAACAATTTCATTTGGAACCCAGCGTCAGAGCAACATGATCACATGGTCTGAAGAAGCAACAGCCTAAGTAATAGGATAAATTGATTTGAATACTAATAAGCAAAATATTGCAGATGCCAGACAACTAAAATAGAAACAGAAATGTTGGAAATGTTCTATTGAACAGATCAATGACAGCTCTGACAAATGTGACTGACTTGAGGTATTAACTCTGTTTTTCTCTCTGCAGATTTGCTGAGTTTTATCAGCATTTAATTTTGCTTTCTATTCACACTGAAGGGATTAGGGAAGCTCTTCAGGCAGCATAAGGCAACCAATGGCCTCAAAATTCTTTCCACTGACCATGATTGGCATAAAAAGGATTGGAGTATGAGAGGCGGGAAGTCTGACTGCAACTATCCAAGGAGCTGATGACACCAGTATCTGGAGTACTGTGAATAGTTTTGATCCCTTTATTTAAGAAAAGATATCATTTCACTGAAGGCAATTTAGAGAAAATTCAGTTGGATGATCCCTGCTGTAAAGGGCTTGTCTTATGCAGCAAAGATTAAACAGTTTGTGATTCTACTCATTTAGTGTTTAGAAGAATGAAAGGTGATTGCATTAGAACAAATTGGATTCTTAACGGGTTTAACAGGGTAAATGTTTTCCCCACACAGGACAGTCTAGGATCTAAGAGCATCGACTCAGAATAAAGGGGCACCAATTTAATTCTGTAATGAGGAGGAATTTCTTCCCACAGACAGTGAGTGTCTTTGGAAATCTTTGCTCCAGAAGGCTGTGGGGGCAGAGTTGTTTTGTATATTTAAGCTGAGATAGATAGATTCATGATTAGTAGGGGAATCATGGGTAATGGGGAAAAGGGCAGGAAAATGGATATGAGGAATGTGAGACTAACCATGATCTGATTGAATAGTGGAGAAGACTTAAGGGGCCAAATGGCCTACTCCTGTTCCTACTTTTTATGGTCTTCTGATCCTTAAATAGGATGACCTTTGTTTACCCATTATTCAACTGAAGAAAAGGTTCTGGTTACTACTTGATTCTTGATAGTTTAAAAAATGCCCTGTTTGTCACCTCTTGGTGGGCAGATGGTATGTCAGCTGGCAGCCATTAAATGAAGCTGGAAGTTAAAATATCCCGTGTCTCATGATTTTCTTTTTTGAAAATTGGGTGCTTTCCAACTCAATCAAACCCACACACCACAGTTATTTAGGAGAAGTTAACATGGAACCCCATGCCAAAGAATTTCCTCAGGTTATGGAAACAAATTTTCAGACTGAAGAGTTGAAACCCAGATCTGTCACTTGCAACCCTAAAATAGTCCATAATGCCATACATAAATATTTATTGCCAAAATAAAACATTTCTAAGAACTATCCAGTTTTGGATAGTTTCGAAATAAACCTCCTGAATAATTTTAACTCACTGTTATTCTATAGCTTTATCAAATATTTGGGACAACATGGGACATTTCACAAACAAAAAGTTACATTTTGAATTGTCATTTAGACAATGCACACCTCAAGGTCACAGTTTTGTAATGAATGACCCCTTCATCTATTTTTGGTGATGTCAGTTGAGGAAAGAATGTCAGTCAGGATACCAGGACAATTCCAAATTTGTCTTTAAATAGCATCACAGGATCTTGCATATCCATCTGTACAGACAGGGGCAAACAATTCAAGCCCACCTTCTGCACATTATGTCAGCCGAGGTCTTGTGCTCAAGTCTTGATATAGGAGTTGAACCTTTTCTAATGTGGTCCCTGAAGAGTCAGGTCTGAAGTGGAAACATCGCTTTGAAGAAGAATGTCCTATCCCCAAAGTACTGCACTTCAAGTCATAACCATGCTTAGCCACATGCTGAAGTAATTGGCTGTCTGATAGACAAAATTGTTGTGAGGAAGGGTTACCTGACCCGAAACATTAACTTTGATTTCTCTTCACAGATGCTGCCAGACTTGCTGAGCTTTTCCAGCAACTTCTGTTTTTGTTTTTGAAAAGAAGGAGGAGGGGAGGGTAAGGTCAGTGAGGGGTTAGGGGTAGATGGAGCTGATACAGTAAGCCCCAGTGTGAAACCCCTTTGGAGTTGGGTTTTACTGAGCTTTGTCACTGGCTTTAGATCCAAACACGGTGGATAGGTGTATCTGGGGCGGCACGGTGGCTCAGTGGTTAGCACTGCTACCTCATAGCACCAGGGACCCTGGTTTGATTCCCGCCTCAGGCAACTGTCTGTGTGGAGTTTACACATTCTCCCCGTGTCTGGGTGCTCTGGTTTCTTCCCATAATCCAAAATTGTGCAGATTAGGGTGAATTGGCCATGCTAAATTGTCCATAGTGTTCAGGGATGTGTAGGTTAGGTGCATTAGTCAGGGGGAAATATAGGGGTAGAGGAATGGGTCTGGGTGGGTTACTTTTCAGAGGGTCGGTGTGAACTTGTTGGGCTGATGGGCCTGTTTCCACACTGTAGGGAATCTATGAAAATTCACCCAAATTAAAGCAAAGCAAACCCAAGATTCTGGGAAGATTATATCAAAATAAAATATACATCACTTAATTATATTCTGGTTTGAGTTTGAATGCACTTTTAAAGTACTGACAGAAAAGTTGAGTGACATTTGCACTATTTGGTCTCAAAAACCACATCTATTACATATCATAAACTGATTTATGTCACTCATGTATGGACTGTATTTATGAAAGGACAACATTATGACGAGTGATTCTTCATTGAAGTTGCTACAAGCTCAAGAACTCGTTCAATATTTAAACAGTGTGCTTAATATTCTCACAACCCATGGGAGTGCAGATATTGGAAGAGAGGTGTATACTGCTTTAAATGTGTTGCTGGAAAAGCGCAGCAGGTCAGGCAGCATCCAAGGAACAGGAGAATCGACGTTTTGGACATAAGCCCTTCCAGAGGTGTATACTTCTGTTAAGATCTTTTATCATACAGATATGAAACTAAAAATACATCTGCAGTACTTAAAGCTTTGAAACAAAATACAAAGACTCTCATGCTTAATATTTAATGATGTGTGGCTACAATTGTAGAGAAATCATGAATCAAAATTTGTGAACCTCTGAAAATGGGTGAAGGAATCACAATGTGTGATTCACCAATCCTTGTTCCTTCTGATGCAAGGAGAAAACGAATTGCATTCACTATCATGGGAGAGGTGCCTTTTTGCTTCAGTGGGTGTTGGTCATGTCGGGGGAAGAGTTTCTAACCCTCAGAAACAGAGTCAATAGGCAGAAGGTGTGTTCTAAGATTCTCTCATGCAACACAGAGGGCATTAAAGGAGGAGATGGACAGCAGGGGATGCTGTTTACCCAATGTGGACCAGGTGTCATTGGGACAAACATTGTGAATAAAATCAAAGCAGATCACCATAGCTGTTAATGCAAGCAATATTGTCCCAAGAGGCTGGATCCAATTCTGACAGAAGTACAATGATCTCACTTAAGTGGTCTTGGTCACAGAGTTTAACTTCTAATTTCATATTCTTACAACTGACATCTGTCCTTACAGCCTCACACTGTACTCCATTCACAATACTACTTCACTCATTTACCAATGTACGTCGACCGTGACTCATTCCTTACATTCACATCTTCACATCACCCTCACAAAAATACCTCGGGCCCACATCTCAGCTTGCAAACATTGCTAGCTACTCAATTATGACAACCACACCAGCCAAACATATTGCACCATGTTCAGTGGTGCATTTTCCTTTTCTTACAGGTACACAACTGAAGCCAAGGTGGGCTAACCAGCTGTGAAGAGGCACAGTTGCAGATTCTCATCTCAGTGGCGCAGACTTTGCTGGTTAATACTGGAGCAATTATGACTGAGACAACAGCAAATTGCAGGACTGAAACCATTGAAGATGATGGTACATTAATGTTTAAATCTTTTCTTCTGTCCCAAAATCGCCTCAACCATGATCTCTTCTGACTTTGTTAAAAATCACACAACACTAGGTTATAGTCCAACAGGTTTATTTGGGAGTACTAGCTTTCAGAGTACTGCTCCTTCATCTGTTAACTAGTGGGGCAGGATCATAAAACAGGGAATTTATGGCAAATGATCATAGTGTCACGTGACTGATGTGTTATATTGAACACATTTAGATTGTTGTTAAGTCCTCCATCTTTTAGAATGGGTTGCAGGTTTCAGCTCATTAATATGTAAATCCCAGAACATATTTTAAGTTACATTCTCGAGATAACATAAGGTTTTATTTTTTGAAAAAATGACATCTCAGCTCAGACAATGCATTAAAGGCGTGATGTTAGAGTCTGTCTGTATCCCAAACCTGAGTCAGATTGGTTTTATTTCCAATATAGGAATTTATAAAATGTTATTTGGATTGACTGCCTGCATTGACTCCCTGCAGGTTTTTGTGCTGATTGAGCAAAAATAAAATGTATCTGTGAATACAATTCTGCAAACGCAAATTCACCCCAGAGACTTGTGTGCACATGTGAGGGAGGGAGATGTAGAGGGAGACAAAGAGAGAAAGATGCATGCGTGAGAGTATGTTTGAGAGTGAGAGTGAGAGTGAGAGGGAGAGACAGAGAGAGAGAGAGATAGAGAGAGAGACAGAGACAGAGAGAGAGAGACAGAAAGAGAGTGTGTCTGTGTGTATATAATGTAGTGGGGTCACCTGCAGTGTGACATGAACCCCAGGTCCCAGTTGAGGTCATCCTCATGGGTACCTCATGGGTACTTGAATGACACTGTGATCTTTTGCTATAAATGCTGTGTCATATGACACTGTCACACCAGCTACCTGATGGAGAAGAATGCTCTGAAATCTACTACTTCCAAATAAACCTGTTGGAATGTAACCTGATGTTGTGTGATTTAACTTTATCCACCCCACTCTAATACTGACACCTCAACAGCATTTCTCACTTAGCCAATGAGAATGGCTGAAAAATCTAACTCTTGCTTTCCGTTCCTTCCATCACTGGAACCTTTCTCTTGTGCCTTTCCTTTTATGGGTACTCAAGAATGCAACAGAGGCCAGGCACTAGGGCCAAAGCAATAAATGCTTAAAAAAAAGCTTAGATACTGATACTGTACATACTTTAGAGGGTAACAGATTGGAGGGAACTGTATGTGGTGAGATATTGGACAGGGCAGATCTGCCAATGTAGGGAGAAAGAATGGCCCAAATCATCAGTGGTGGGCAAGTTGTTGGAGGGAATCCTGAGGGACAGGATGTATTTGGAAAGGCAAGGACTGATTAGGGATACTCAACATGGCTTTGTGCATGGCAAATCACGTCTCACTAAATTGATTGAATTTTTGAAGAAGTAACAAACAGAATTGATGAGGCAGAGGCGGTGGACGAGGTCTATATGGACTTCAGTAAGGCATTCGACAAGGTTCCTCATGGTAGATTGGTTAGCAAGATTATATCTCATGGAATACAGGGAGAACTAGCTATTTGGATACAGAACTGGCTCAAAGGTAGAAGACAGAGGGTAGTGGTGGAGGGTTGTTTTTCAGACTGGAGGCCTGTGACCAGTGAAGTGCCACAAGGATCGGTGCTGGGTCCACTACTTTTCGTCATTTATATAAATGATTTGGATGTGAGCATAAGAAGAATAGTTAGTAAGTTTGTAGATGACACCAAAATTGGAGGTGTAGTGGACAGTGAAGAAGGATACCTCACATTACAACAGGATCTTGATCAGATGGGCCAATGGGCTAAGGAGTGGCAGATGGAGTTTAATTCATCATGAATGCAAGGTGCTGCATTTCAGAAAAGCAAATCAGAGCAGGACTTATACCCTTAATGGTAAGCTCCTGGGAAGTGTTGCGGAACAAAGAGACCTTGGAGTGCAGGTTCATAGTTCCTTGAAAGTGGAGTCTCATATAGATAGGATAGTGAAGAAGGCATTTAGTATGCTTTCCTTTATTGGACAGAGCATTGAGTACAGAGGTTGGGAGGACATGTTGTAGCTGTAGAGGACATTGGTTAGGCCACTGTTGGAAAATTGTGTGCAATTCTGGTCTCATTATTGGAAGGACATTTTGAAACTTGAAAGGGTTCAGAAAAGATTTACAAGAATGCTGCCAGGGTTGGAGGCTGAGGGGTGACAGAGGTTTATAAAATCATGAGGGGCATGGATAGGGTAAATAAACAAGATATTTTCCCTGGGCTGGGGAAGTCCAGAACTAGAGGGCATAAATTAAGGGTGAGAGGGGAAAGACAAAATGGACCTAAGAGGCAACTTTTTCTCGCAAAGGGTGGTACGTGTATGGAATGAGCTGCCAGAGGAAGTGGTGGAAGCCGGTCCAATTACAGGATTTAAAAGGCATCTGGATGGGTGTATGAATAGGAAGGGTTTAGAGGGATATGGACCAAGTGCTGGCAAATGGGACTAGAGTAAGTTAAAAATCACACAACACCAGGTTATAGTCCAACAGGTTTAAGTGGAAGCACACTAGCTTTCGAAGCGCCGCTCCTTCATCAGGTGATAGTGGAGGGCTCAATTCATACACACAGAATTTATAGCAAAAAGTTACAGTATGATGTAACTGAAATTATACATTGAAAAATTGATTGTCTGTTAAGCCTTTCATCTTTAAGAATACCATGACAGTTTCACTTCTTTCATGTGTAAATCACAAAACCTTTTTTTAAAGAAGTTGCATTCTCAGGTTAGCTGTTAACAATAGTGATAGCTAGACAATATGTTGAAGGTGTTAGCCCCCTGTGTTCTCTGTCTATGCCATGATGTTTAAAATGATTCTAATCTAAAAAGTGAGATAACAGAGTTTTACATGAATTCATGCAGTTTTTGAGCAAAGTACAATGTAACCCTGCAAGTACAAACTCACTCCATAAAATATATGTGTGCATGTGGGTCTTTGTCTGTCTGTGTGTGTGTGTGTGTGTGTCTGTCTGGGAGTGTGAGAAAGTGTGTGTGTGTGTGTGTGTGGCGAGTGCAGAGTGTCTTAAGTCTGTGAGTATCTGTGTGTGTGTGTGTAGTGCAATGGTGATCACCTGTAATGTGACATGAACCCAAGGTCCCGGTTGAGGCCCTCCCTATGGGTACCGAACTTAGCTATCAGCCTCTGCTCGGTCACTTTTCGCTGCTGCCTGTCCCGAAGTCCGCCTTGGAGGATGGTCACACGAAGGTCCGAGGTCGAATGTCCTGGACCACTGAAGTGTTCCTCAACTGGGAGGGAACACTCCTGTCTGTTGATTGTTGTGCGGTGCCCATTCATCCGTTGTCGTAGCCTTTGCTCGGTTTCCCCAATGTACCATGCCTCCGGCATCCTTGCCTGCAATGTATAAGGTCGACAACGTTGGCTGAGTCACATGAGTACCTGCCATGTACATGGTGGGAGGTGTCCCCATGTGTAATGGTGGTATCTATGTCCACACTCTGATACGTCTTGCAGCGCCTACCTTGACAGGGTTGTATGGAGTTGTCCTGAGAGCCGGGCAGCTTGCTACGAACAACGATCTGTTTGAGGTTTGGCGGTTGTTTAAAGGCAAGTAGTGGAGGTGTGAGGAAGGTCTTGGTGAGGTGCTCATCCTCATTGATAATGTGTTGCAGGTCACAAAGAACATGACGTAGTTTATCAGCTCCTGGGAAATACTGAACAACGAAGGGTACCCTGTCAGTTGCAGCACGTGCCTGTCTCCTGAGGAGGTCATTACGGTTCCTTGCTGTGGCATGTCGGAACTAGCGGTCGATGAGTTGGGCGTCATACCCCGTTCTTATGAGGGCATCCCTGAGTGCTTCCAGGTGTCTGTCACGTTCCTCCTCATCTGAGCAGATCCGGTGTATGCGTAGGGCTTGTCCATAGGGGATGGCCGTTTTAATATGTTTTGGGTGGAAGCTGGAAAAGTGTAGCATTGTAAGGTTGTCTGTGGGTTTGTGGTAGAGTGTGGTGCTGAGGTGTCCATTCTTGATGGGGATGCATGTGTCCAAGAATGAGACAGATAGTCGAGAGTAGTCCATGGTGAGTTTGATGGTGGGATGAAACTTGTTGATGTCACTGTGTAGTTTTATCAGTGACTCCTCGCCATAGGTCCAGAGAAAGAAAATGTCGTCAATGTATAATGTTGATTGGAGATCCTGCATAGAGAAGAATCTCTATGTTTGAACCTGTGCATAAAAATGTTGGCATATTGGGGAGCAAAATTGGTCCCCATGGCTGTTCCGTGTGTCTGGA
Source organism: Chiloscyllium plagiosum (assembly GCF_004010195.1). Taxonomy (NCBI): domain Eukaryota; kingdom Metazoa; phylum Chordata; class Chondrichthyes; order Orectolobiformes; family Hemiscylliidae; genus Chiloscyllium; species Chiloscyllium plagiosum. The sequence continues at coordinate 41,343,134 of NC_057722.1, read as the reverse complement.
TGAAGAACTGGTTGTCAAAGGTGAAGACGTTATGATCGAGGATAAAGCGGATGAGTTGTAGGATGATGTTTGGAGATTGGCAGTTGTTGGTGTTCATTACTGAGGCTGTTGCCACGATGCCATTATTGTGGGGGATGCTGGTGTGGAGTGCGGAAATGTCCATTGTTACGAGGAATGTTCCCGGTTTGACTGGTCCGTGGGTGCTGAGTTTCTGTAAGAAATCTCTAGTGTCGCCACAGAAGCTGGGGATCCCCTGTACAATAGGTTTCAAGATGCCTTCCACATAGCCGGAGAGATTCTCACATAGGGTACGATTGCCCGACACAATGGGACGTCCTGGTGTGTTGGCTTTGTGTATCTTTGGAAGGCAGTGGAAGTCGCCTACACGAGAAGTACATGGGATGAGGGCGCGTAGGGAACTCTTAAGGGCTGGATCCAAAGTTCTGATCAGTGTGTTTAATTCACGGGTGTGTTCTTTGGTCGGGTCAGCTGGTAGTTGACTGTAGTGTTCCTGGTTGTTCAGTTGTTGGTACACTTCCTTGCAGTAATCTGTTCTATTCTGAATGACAATGGCTCCTCCTTTATCTGCTGGTTTGATGACAATGTTGTGATTGGTTTTGAGAGCCTGGATGGGTGAACGGGTGATGTTTTGCACCACCTTGTGGATACGGCTGATGAATCTGGCATTTATATATTTCCTGACGGTTGGAGCATACATGTCAAACCCAGGGCAGCGGCCCTCCGGTGGGGTCCAAGTTGACACCTTCTTTGGTCACTCCTCTACTTATCCCTGTGATGACTGTTCCAGTTCATCAGTGGGCTCATTGGGATCACTGCTGGCACCTTGAAAGAATTCCCAGAGTCTCATTCGTCTGATGAACTCTTCTGTATCTGCTGCCAGAACCAACGGGTCCATTTTGGCGGTGGGGCAGAAGTTGAGACCCCTACTCAGGACTTCAATCTTTTCCGGTCGAAGGGTGTGGTCTGATAAGTTGACAATAGACTTCCCCGCAGTGATTATTTTGTCTACTGTGGTTCCAGGGTGGGCTTTGCTATTACTGGTGAGAATGCCAAATTTCTCCAGTTTTTTGTTCTTGGCGTGTATGGACATGGTGTAATTTTGTCGCCTTGTCTGTTTGGCAATGTCGCGTAATTTTACTGATGTATTCTGGGTGCAGGCTGAGAGTGTGGACTCCATCTGAATTTCAAGGCTGTGGCACCTGCTGTAGAGTTGGTGCATGAGATGATTGAGGGGTTTGCGAGAGGTGCGCTGGCAAAGTGTCTCTGCGTAGTCTGTGTTGTAGGTCGACTTAAGTGGTTTCATGATCCATAATCCTTTTGGGATCTTTCCTGGTGCAGGCTGAGAGTGTGGACTCCATCTGAATTTCAAGGTAGTGGCACCTGCTGTAGAGTTGGTGCATGAGATGATTGAGGGGTTTGCGAGAGATGCGGTGGCAAAGTGTCTCTGCGTAGTCTGTGTTGTAGGTCGACTTAAGTGGTTCGTGATCCGTAATCCTTTTGGGATCTTTCCTGCTTACCTGCATTCCTGTAGAAACTCGATGTCTGTGTCGATATGTGCGATCTTCTTGGAGATCCTCTCCACTTTAAGCCGGCGGTTAGTGGTGCCGATGGTAGTCATGATTTGGAGATGCCGGTGTTGGACTGGGGTGTACAAAGTTAAAAATCACACAACACCAGGTTATAGTCCAACAGGTTTAATTAGAAGCACACTAGCTTTTGGAGCGTTGCTCCTTCATCAGGTGATAGTGGGGGGCTCAATCCTAACACACAGAATTTATAGCAAAAATTTACAGTGTGATGTAACTGAAATTATACATTGAAAAATTGTTTGTTCAACCTTTCATTTTTTAGAATACCATGACAGTTTCACTTCTTTCATGTGTAAATCACAAAACCTTTTTTTAAAAAGGTTGCATCCTCAGGTAGCTGTTAACAATGGTGATAGCTAGACAATATGTTGAAGGTATTAGCCCCCTGTGTTCTCTGTCTATGCCATGGTGTTTAGATTGATTCTAATCTAAAAAGTGAGATAACGGAGTTTTACCTGAATTCATGCAGTTTTTGAGCAAAGTACAATGTAACCCTGCAAGTATAAACTCACATTGGGGAAACCGAGCAAAGGCTACGACAACGGATGAATGGGCACCGCACAACAATCAACAGACAGGAGTGTTCTCTCCCAGTTGGGGAACACTTCAGTGGTCCAGGACATTTGACCTCGGACCTTCGGGTGACCATCCTCCAAGGCGGACTTCGGGACATGCAGCAGCGAAAAGTGGCCGAGTAGAGGTTGTTAGCTAAGATCGGTACCCATAGGGAGGGCCTCAACTGGGTCCTTGGGTTCATGTCACATTACGATGACCGCCACTGCACTATACACACACACACAGATACTCCTACACACACACACTCTCACAGACACACACGGCACTCTTATAAACACATACACATGGACACACATATACACAGACACGCACACAGACACCCACACACACCCTTACAGGCACACACTCCCACACTCACATATGCACCCCCTCACAGACCTAAGACACTCTGCACTCACCACACACATACACTTTCTCACACTCACAACCCCAACCCAGACAGACAGACACACACACATTCACACAGAGACAGACAAAGACCCACATGCACACATATATTTTGTGGAGTGAGTTTGTACTTGCAGGTTGCAATGTACTTTGCTCAAAAACTGCATGAATTCATGTAAAACTCCGTTATCTCACTTTTTAGATTAGAATCAACCTAAACATCATGGCATAAACAGAGAACACAAGGGGCTAACACCTTCAATATATTAGGTAAAAACAATGACTGCAGATGCTGGAAACCAGATTCTGGATTAGTGGTGCTGGAAGAGCACAGCAATTCAGGCAACATCCGACGAGCAGCAAAATCGACGTTTCGGGCAAAAGCCCTTCATCAGGAATAAAGGCAGAGAGCCTGAAGCGTGGAGAGATAAGGTAGAGGAGGGTGGGGGTGGAGAGAAAGTAGCATAGAGTGTACCGAGTTTGCTTCACGACATGGTTGAAGAGCTTCAGGGCAGAGGAAATGACCTGGGAGTTGCAGTGCGGATGCTGCCTGAATTGCTGTGCTCTTCCAGCACCACTGATCCAGAACCTTCAACATATTGTCTCGCTATCACTATTGTTAACAGCTAACCTGAGAATGCAACTTTTAAAAAAAAAGGTTTTGTGATTTACACATGAAAGAAGTGAAACTGTCATGGTATTCTTAAAGATGATAGGCTTAACAGACAATCAATTTTTCAATGTATAATTTCAGTTACATCGCACTGTAAATTTTTGCTATAAATTCTGTGTGTTAGGATTGAGTCCTCCACTATCACCTGATGAAGGAGCGATGCTCCGAAAGCTAGTGTGCTTCCAATTAAACCTGTTGGACTATAACCTGGTGTTGTGTGATTTTTAACTTTGTACACCCCAGTCCAACACCGGTGTCTCCAACTCTAGATTAAGTTAGGATATTTGGTTAGCATGGGTGAGTTGGACCGAAGGATCTGCTCCTGTGCTGTACATCTCTATGACTCTATGTGCCAACTTCTCACTGGGATAAAGCACACAGAGCCACAGCAATGTGACTGATGTTTAACTCACCTCAGAATGGCCTAGCAAGCTATCAGTTTAAGGGCAGTTCGGGATGGACAAGAAATGGTGGCCTTGCCAATATTGCTTATCAACCAACCTGAAGACAAACATGAAAAGTAGTTGAGAATTCATTTATTCTGCCTATGTTGCACATTTCAAAGACATATTCACAGGAATATAGGAACAGGAGTAGGCTATTCAGCTGTCAAGCCTGCCAACCATTCAATACAACCATTGCTTATCAAACACTTCAATGCCTTTTACCCACACTATCTCCATGAGCCCGTATGTCATTGATTACCATAAATCTACCGATCCCTACTTTAAACATATTCAAAGACTGAGCATCCACAGAAACCTGTGGTAGAGAATTGCCAGTGGCTATGCTAACAACTTCATCAAATTGGCATCTAGGGATGGCATGCACAGAATGGCCTCCCTTCAAACTTGAAACATCTAGAACTTCAAAAGCTGTGCATCAGAGGTTTGCAGTCAATGAATTTAAATAACTTGTGTATCTGAGCATTATGGATAAAGCTGATATGAAAGACTTGGTGTTGAGCAAGTACTTCACTTATATTATTATTTTGTCCAGTCGGCTGCATTGCAGGGACATGAGCACACTGGATGGAAATCTCCAATGGATACTAATTGGCACACATCAACACATAAATCATGGATTAGATTTGTGGAACATCATGCTGTAAATCCTGGCGATTACAATTTTAAAAATATTAAATCTGCATTGAACCTTGCAACTAAACTACAAATGAATTTAGACTTTTCATATTTAATTCATATCATTTTTTAAACTAAAAACTTTGATTTAAAACAAATATATATATGTAACTTCTTCACATTAAAACAGCAGTATACTAATAACACAAACAAAGATTCAGTTGATTTCTTAAAATTAAATCCTACTGTAAACCTCACAAACTCAGATAATCTAATCACAGATTAGTGGTATTGGATTAACAAATTTAATTTCATAAGTCTTGATAATGCATAAAGAAAATCCTGTGAGGTTTACAGCATGCAGAATTGAAGAGTAAATCTGACATCAACTGTCAGCAATTACACATATATTGTTAAATTTTAAAGTCAGAAAATTGCTGTTGCAGTTCCCCTACTCCAGCAATGATACTGTACAGGTACCTAGTCAAGTAGCATAACAGTAACGGATGTGGAGTGACTCAAATATACAGTACTTTTGTAGAATAGATACAAACTAAACTTGTCAAAAATAGTAGGGCATCTCCTTTCCAATAAAATTTTATTTTTGTCCTATTAAAAATCCTGATTATAAACCTCCTTTCTAGCACTGAAAATTAACTTGGAGTGTAGATGATTGTTCCTTAAAAATCATAGCTATGACTGGAGTTCTTTTTAAAGAAAAGGTGGATTAAACATTTCAAATGTTTTCTTTCTGCCTCTTATTTGTCACTTAATCCTTTTTTTTGCCTCTATTCTATTTTCTGCACAACTGAATCGAATATTCTGCTTTGTCTTTCCTGCTTCAGACTTTGCACTGCACAGTGACAATTCCTTAATCTAAAACAGAGAATGTTAGCAGCATCTGTGGAGAGAGAAACAGAGTTAATGTTTTGAGCCCAATATGATTCTTCTTCCTTATTAATTTCTTAATCTGATTCGTTCATATGTGATTGGAAGGGGAAGCCATATCATGGTTAGGGGAAATGCGAGTGGAATGTATATCACAATTCTGACGTCGGATCCATTGCATTTTATCAGCTGTGGGGAAACTGGAGAACAGCTCAAGGGTTTGAATAAAGATCTCTTCCTGTTGTGGTTTTTATTTCATCAACAACAGGTACATTTTCTGTCACATTTAGCAAACACAGGCATCCTTTCTAGAGGCTTTGGTGCATTTCTAAAGGTCACTCTATGACCCACAGAGGTCCTCCACGTGCCAATATACCCTACCTCTGCCTCATCAACAATCATACCACCTCCTCAATAACCAAAGCATAGTTATCCATGGCAAGGCCACCTTGCTCCCATGATATCTTCCCTGCTGCAGTTCCAGCAATGGCCAGAATTCCTGATGGCACTGCTGAGACAGAGTAAGACAACCTGCCAGCAAGTGCTGCGGGTTAGACAACAATCTTTTAAAAAGGGGTGGGGAGCCATTCAGCCATTAATTAATTGCCAAAAGACAAAAAAGAAAATCCAGCTGGACATTCGCCACAACTTTTAAATCAGTCACCAGATCCTTCCACCACTGTGACAAAGTTCTGATCCTGAAGTGAAAACCTTCTGCAGAAAGTCTCTCACTAAATAACAAACAGCTGGAATTTTTCATTAATTTGCACAACAATTTAGGGAAAGATACCAAATGAATGTGTATTTTTTGTGATTAAAGCAAATGCATGCTTGGGGAATGATTGGGGTCATGTAGAGCATCTTGTAATTCAATATAGTCCTTCTGATCTTAGTTAAAAAATAATTCACTAAATTTTAAATCATGTATAAGTATATCAACATGCCCTAAATGCTTTTTGTCAACTGTTGTCAGGGATAACCCAGTATGTGCTCTTCCACTTCATTACCTTTTAGCTTTGAATCACAAATAATGACAAATCAATATCCCCCACACTTTGAATAGATTTAGAAAAAAAAGGTTTCCAACCATCATCCCTTGGCATTCAATGGTGTTATCATCACTGAATCCCCACTATCAAAATACTGAGGGTTATCATTGACCAGAAGCTCAACTGGACTTGCCACATAAACACTGTGGCTAGGAATACTGCAGGGAGTAACTCATCTCCTGACTCCCAAAACCTTCTGTTCACCATCTACAAGGCACAAGTCAGGGATGTGATGGAATACTCTACACTTGCCTGGATAGGTGCAGCTCCAACAATACTGAAGAAGCTTAACACCATCCAGGACACAGCAATCTGCTTGCTTGGCACCATATCCACAAGCATCCATTTCCTATATGACTGACACTCAGAAGCAGGAGTGTGTACTATCTACAAGATGCACTGTAGAAATTTATCAAAGATCCTCAGACAGCACTTTCCAAACCCACAACCACTTCCATCTAGAAGGACAAGGGCAGCAGATACATGGGAACACCACCACCTTCAAGTTCCCCTCCAAGCCACTCACCATCCTGACTTGGAAATATATTGACATTCTTTCACTGTCACTGGGTCAAAATCCTGGAATTCTTTCCCTAACGGCATTGTGTATCAACCAACAGCAGACATATTCAAGTGATTCAAAAAGGCAGCTCATCACTACCTTCTCATGGCAACTAGGAATGGGCAATACAAAATACTGGCCAGTCAGCAATGTCCACCTCCCATAAATGAATAAAAAGTCACTGTCATTTTTTACCTTCCAAATAGCAGGTCAGCGGGTTTAACACATGTTAACTGCTTGACCCCTCAGCTGTTAGTGCTTTAGTCTGAGAAAGAAAATTCCTTGGATATATATAAGGGAAAATGAAATTTAAAAATTGCAAATTAAAATAGACATGTAAATATTGATCTTGACTAAATTTGTTTGCATGTTTAAAGAAATGTATGATTGTGCAATCTCCTTTAATATTTCAAAATGATTTCAAGAGGCAGTCTTTCAAAAAACTAAAAATGTTTTTTTACTTCAATTAAATTACTGGGAACAATACTACAAAAGAAAAAACTTCCCAACCATTTTGTTTTCCTGATTGTTACTAGGCTTTGCATGTGTGCAGCAGTTATTTAATCTGTTCATTGTTCTCCAATCAATGATTTGGCCTGACCATGCAGTTACTTTTCAATCCAGCTCATATATATCAACATTCAGTCCTGACCATCAAGTGAACCATGGAGTAAAGACCAACACTAACCTTTACCAACCCTTAGCAACAAATCCTTCCTTCACTATGTATGAACTAAATCAAGCCTAAAATGTTCCACAAAGAAACAGATTGCCTCCTTTTTAAGAACAGTGAAATATTTTCATAAAGCTATCACACTAGATGAAATGCTTATTTCAACAGGCAGTCACCTTGGTAGTTTCTTCTTGAGATGTACATTGATATGTATTCATCCATTATATATAATCATTTTAAATCTTACATACAGAATATTTGAATGCAAACAACCTATGTTGAGAAATAGACATCTGTCTCCATGGTTACATAAGCTACTATAATAAATGTTATTGTGCTGAGCAATAACCAAACCAGACAGCTCTCAGTTTTATCCCTGATAAATTCATCAATCTAAGCTAGTAAGGACATGTCTTTGTGACTTTTTTAGACAGAGGTCTCTACTCCAAGTCTAGATGTGATTCACAGCAGGGTGTAGATAAGAACAGACAATCAGATGTCATGGTTGCACTCAGATATCCTATCAATTCCACATTGCTGAAGCTCACAAGTGAAGAAAGATTGCTTGGTGATCCTGTCTGTGAAAGCTTATTCGAACTTGATTTAGTGTACACTAGAGGAGCACAAATGCAAAAGATTGGCTAAGTGAGAAGGGGAAAGGCGTTATTCATCCAATTTTGATAACAAAATTCCCCAAAGATGTCCACTGCAGTCCAAGATTGAACGAAAACAAGTATATGGACAAATCAAAATTCACTTCAGTCATTGTCTATTTGCTCTCCATTGGTCTGTCTTCAATGTTCTTCCCCTCTTCAGTCATTGATAGACCATCTCCTCCCCACTCCCTACCCCCACAACTTCCTTCCACTTCCTCTGATCCTCTTCCACCACCACAATCTACATTCTCTTCTCTTTGTCTTCATTCTTTCCTGTTCTTTTGGGTTGGCTGTAAATGTTTTGGGACATTCTGTATTGTGTAAATACAAACTCTTAATCGATTAGATATTTTTTCCAATTAGATTTGGATGCTGAGAGAAACATTTCAGGGATGGAATTGAGACAATGAGAACAGGTCAAATGTGGAACCTGAAAATGTTTAAAAGGAGCTCAGAGAAAACACATGGATAAGATGTTGACAAGTACCAAGGTTACAGAAGCTAAGGAATCTAAGTTTGGGTAGGTACCTTCTAAACAGGAGGAGAAAGGTAGAAAGCACCTGGGACCATCACCACTTACAAGCTCTCCTCTGACCTCCCCCACAATTGTTCTTTTATCATAATGGACTCAAAATCCTGGAACTACTACATGACCCAAACCATATGGACTGTATCAGTTCAAGGAAGGAACTCACCGTCACTTTGCCAAGGGAAATTTGAGATGGTTAGTAAATGCTGCCTTTGCCGGGAACTCTCATCCTCTGAAGGTATATAAAATAGATACTGATTGTTCCCATTAGGGAGAAAATCAGTCCCAGAACATGAGCTGATATAATTGACTCATTTTCTTTCAATATATTAAGAATGGGATAGTCACCAATAAAAGAAAATAGCCATTAAAAAAGTCACTGAAATTGCTAGTTTTTATTTTTATCCCTGTGTTAGTAAAAGAACATTCTGACATTCCATGGAGGAAATTAGTTCTTTTAATGCCAATTACAATGATGCCTTCATAACAGAGAAAGAGAAATGACAAAAACAATATGATAGAATACATCGTACTTGCACAGACAAGCCTCAGTAATGAAGTGCTGTTAATAAAGCTTAATCAATAAGGAGTTCTCTTTGTAAAGTTCCTGTCATATGACAGAACCACAGTGAGTATACTGTATAGTTATTATTGTTTTCAGGTCTAATGCCAAAGTGATATCAACACTAAATGAATCTTCAATTTCAGTCCTCATTACTTTTACATGAAACTCCAAACTGGACTGACAGCAACCAGTCTGAAATATCTTCGCTTGTCAGCTTCATGTATTTGCTTACAGTGGATAGGCAGGTATGACATACAAGCGCTGGCAATACAATTCATTACAACATAGGCACCCAAGGGCAAATCTCTACTCGGGTTCTTAGCATTTTACCATTGGTGCAGGAAATTTGTTCCTGACAAATTTCATTTAAAATTTAAATCAGTACCTATTGTATTTGTTAATGTTAACTTTGATGAATCTTTTAAATGGATGAACTCAGAACTATGATTGTTTATGCAACTAGGTTCCTAGAGAATCTGTCAGACACTAACAATGAGATTCAAATGTTTTATGAACACGTTCTCTGGGGGTTTGGTGTAAATCCCCACAAAGAGGTTATTCAAATATAACTTCCCATTGCGAGCCAGAAAATAATTTGAATTATCAAAATAGAGAAATACAAATGTATGAGCCAAATTCTTTCCTTGTCAACACTGACAAAATAGTAACTCTTAATTGTTAGGTTGACAGTCAATTCTAATTTGCAAATTTAAAATGTAGATTTTCTGGTCATTATGTGCATCATACAACATACTTCAAGTACTTCAAAGATAACTTATTGAATATAATAAGACCCAGACTATTTACCAAAATGGTTTTTGGAATTTTACAACTGAAATAGAAGGGTTGGAAGGTGAATGGAATTACAAGAGGCCAAAGGCAAAGCACCACTCTAACCACAGTGCCAAGTGAGAACACCTCTCAGGAAGGGCTAGATTCATTTGTGGTAAGCTACACTTAGAATAAGCCAGCATTTCTGAAAAGTGAGATGTTTATACTTGTTGGGGAAAGAGAGTGTTTTACCAGCAAAAGGAGTGATTATGGCACAAGATGAGAATGAACAAGCTTCAAGATTTTCTGGAGGTCTTGGTTCAGGAAGGATACAGAAAGATACATGTCCACTATCCACAGAGGTCAGCAGATCCTCCAGACAGATACTATAAAAGCAGGGAGGATAGATTGTTGATGTCATTTGTAGTTTATTGTATAAACTAGCCTGTGTGCTAAGTACTACAAATAATTTGGTTCGGTTTCAGTTCAGAGGTCTTCTATCATAGAATCCCCACAGCTTGGAAGCAGGACATTCAGGAGAAAGTGAGGTCTGCAGATGCAGGAGATCAGAGCTGAAAATGTGTTGCTGGAAAAGCGCAGCAGATCAAGCAGCATCCCTGGATGCTGCCTGACCTGCTGTGCTTTTCCAGCAACACATTTTCAGCAGGACATTCAGCCCACACTCAGCCTCCAAGGAGCATCTCACCCAGACCCATGCTTCGACAACCCTACATTCTCCGTGGCTAACCCACCTAGCCTTCACACTATGGGCAATTCAGCATGGCCAATTCACCTAACTGGCACATCTTTGAACTGTCGGAGGAAACCGGAGCACTTGAACGAAACCCAAACAGACACAGGGGGACTGTGCAAACTCCACACACATTCGCCTGAGTGTGGAATCGAACCCAGGCCCTTGGCATTATGGCAGCAGTGTGAAACACTGAGTCACCATGCTACCCAGCTTGTATCTTATTTGCAACACAATTTGCAAAACTATAATAAACACTAAATCTGGGTTCTGACCTCACTAATGTCACTGAACATTACACATAGACACAAGTGACCAATTACACTGACTCCATTCTGAAAGGATGAATGAAGATGAATTAGGTATCTTTATTCCAGAAAGTCACATTATGAAGTTGTGGAATTTTCTAAAAAAAGGTACTAAATGCATGTATGTTCTGGAAAGTGTGCCATAATGCAACCAGACACATCATTGTCAAGGCAAGAGGCAAGTCCCATGCAATGCAGGAAACAAGCTCAATGAGCTTATAGGAATGGTTTATGTAAATGAAAGCACCACAAAATGCCATATCTTTACAAGTACACATGCCTTGCACACTGCTTGAGTCATTCAACTGCCTTCACTTAATTACAACATTCTCTATCAAATATTACTCAAATTTCCAAAGCATCACTTCATCTCACTCTCATACTCCACAGGTCACAGCTTTCACGCAGTTTTCATGGACTCGGAAAACTACAGCAGAGAGAAAGGCCCTTTGGCCCATTGTCAAAAACAACAATCTAACTATTGTCATCCAATTTTCCAGTACTTGGCAAATAGCATCGTCTGCCTTGGCACTGCAAGTGCACATCTGAGTATTTCTTTGGAGTCTGTTAGCTCAGTTGGCTGGATGTGGTTTGCAATGCAGAGTGATGGCAACAGGGAAAAGTGAGGACTGCAGATGCTGGAGAGTCAGAGGCGAAAAGTGTGGTGCTGGAAAAGCGCAGCAGGTCAGGCAGCATCTGAGGAGCAGGAGAGTCCATGTTTCAGACACAAGTCCTTCAACAGGAATATGGAACAGAAAAGGGCAGACAGATGAATACGGAGTTGAGGAAGAGGGGTAATAGTGATAGGTCAGAGGGGAGGGTGGAGCAGATGGGTGGGAAGGAAGACGGACAGGTAGCGCAGGTCAAGAGGGCGATGTTGAGTTGGAAGGTTGAATCTGGGATGAGGTGGGGGAGGGGAGATTTGGAAATTAGTGGAGTCAATGTTGATGCCACGTGGTTGAAGGGTCCCAAGGTGGAAGATGAGGCGTTCTTCTTCCAGTTGTCGATGGTTAGGATTTGGCAGTGAAGAGGGCCCAGGACTTGCATATCCTTGGGGGAGCGGGAGGGGGAGTTGAAGTGGTCGGCCACAGGGATGTGGGGTTGTTTAGTGTATTGAAGGAGGAGAAGTTGTTGAGGGTGAGGACCAACAGCATGGGTTCAATTCCAAAACCAGCTGAGATCACCAAACCCTTCTCCTCCCCTGCAGTGTGGTGATCCTCATTTTAAAGCATCACTAGCCATCTCTCTCTAATGAGAGAGCACCCCTCTGGTCCATTTGAAGTATTGTGACTTTACTTTCACCTGAATACTGAAGTGTTCTGAGAGTGTCTGCCTCTGCCACCCTGACAGGCAACGAGTTCCAGATGCACACCATATTCAGGGTGAAGGGAGTTTTCCTTAAATTCCTCTAAACTTTCTGCCCCTTAACTTAAATATATGCTCTGATCATTGAATGCCTCACCAAGGGGAAATGTTCCTTCCTGTCTATCCTATGAACATCATAATTTTATACATCTCAATCACTGCCCCTCTCAATCTCCTCTGCTTCAAGGAAAAAAAACCCCAGTCTGTCCAATCTCTCTTCATAACTGAAACTCTCCATCCTCGGCAACATCCTAGTAAATCTCCTCTGTACCCTCTCCAGTGCTATCACATCCCTCCTGTAATGTGGATTCCAGAACTGCATACAATACTCTAGCAGACGCCTAACAATATTTCATACAAAAACAAAACTGGAAGAACTGCAGATGCTTGGATGTTGAAGAAGTTTCACTGGTCCCAAAACGTTAACTCTGATTTCTCTCCATAGATGCTGCCAGACCAGTTGGGACTTTCTAGCAACTTCTGTTCTTGTTTAACATTTTATACAATTCTATGAATAACCTCTCTGCCCAGCTATCCAACTATGACAGGCACTTCCTCCAAAAGATATTGCACCACAATCACCTGATCCCCACATTTTCTCGCTCTTTCGGGACAAGTTAGCACAGAACCATGAGCAGTAATACAAAAACATCAGGGACAGCGACCATTGCAGGTCCTTATCTCCATGTAGGATTCATGTTGGCCACCACTGGAGCAGCCATTACTGAAACCATGACTACTAGCGAAGCTGAAAGAATTAAAGGAAGTGGTATGTTCCAACCTAAATCACCTTCTCACATCCCATTCACCTCTTATTTTATTATGTCTTCTAATTTATAAGCAGCCAATGGTTTGTGCTTTGTCTTTCCTCACTTCCTTCATTATAATCCTAATATTATGTCTCTCAATTCAAAAACCCAAGAGCTTCCAATAAGTAAGTGTCAAACATAGTCGCTGAACCTTACATCTACAACCAATAGATCACATACTTGTTTTAGCATAGTAGCAGAACGTGCACATTTTAAGTCTGTCAGCAGAGCACAGGAAAGGCCAGCACATGAGTCAGTTTCCCAGAGGGCTAATTTAAATCTGGGAGGTCTACATACTGATGTGAGAACTTTAAAGGAACAAGCTTTACAGAAAATGGGTGACGGGAATAATGAAATATTTAATGTATTAGAAAGCGTGCAAGAGAACCTGCTATCACACTCAAGGGCCATGGGGAAATGACAGCAACTTTGCACAGGACTTGGCATGGAATTTAGAGACTATTTTCTCCGCTTACAAACATTGACAAACTCCATCAACTTATGGCTCAGCGATGACTTGCTTCTGCTCAGATTGATGGATTTTGAGATCACTAATAAGCTCAGTGCACAGTCTACAGACTCTGACGTGTGGGCAAATGTTGCTTGGTCAGTGATTGTGTGTTGTGCCTTCCCAAATGAATGTTTCTCCTATTTTGGACAATCATTATAAGTTGCTAGACATGCTGGAGGTCATCACTAAAATATTTCAGTGGAGGTAACTATCATGATTGTAACGAGGCCAGCCAGGTGGACCTCAAAGAATCAGTTTCCTAACTGGGGCTGTTAATCTGGCTCAAAGAATCAGTTTCCTAACTGGGGCTGTTAATCTGGTCCAATCAGGGAGCCTTGGCTGACAGATAAGAACAGGAGTGTCAGAAATCCTGTCACTCAGAGCTGGCTCTGACAGAGCTGAATTAGTGTCAAGGATTCTCCACATGTCAATAAAATGTTGAGTTGGTGTGGAGATATTTCAGTAACCTTGAATAATTGAGCCCAGATGCTGCACATTGTGGTTTCAATGAATGACTGGCTGATTTATTTATTTATTGTCACATATTTCTTGAAGATACAGCAAAAAGAATTTTGTCACCACAATCTGGTGTCTTGTTGAAGTACAATAGGGAGAAAAATAAATTAATTAAATGAGAGTTCATCTTCTATTCAAATTAGGATTGCAAGAAAGACTTCAGGGCTTATGAAAGGTCTCTGCAAGGTGTTTTAAGGAGTCTCATTCCAGGAGCAGCAATGTCAATGCTGATGCCCCAGGTGACCTTGGCTCTGCTGCTACCTCGCCGTCACTGCCACGATTCTAGGCTCCAGACCTACTACTGCTAAGAGTCGGTGGGGAAGGCTTTGTTGTTGCACTGTTGTACTGCCTGTCTTGCAACTGGACTTTGGGGATTGTTTGAAGACACATTGAAGTTAACTTGTAACACCCAGGTGCTGGTGGAATTAATGAGATCAAGGTCAGGATCAGTAATCAGGTTTGCAAAAAAATTATCCAGGACAATGGGGCAATTTCTTTTTGTTTTTCCCCGTAGATGGGCCCTGCAACATTCAAGGATTCATTGTCCACTGTCTTCACTCTGGCACAGCATGCTTATTTGAGGTCCCTAAAGATTTCCAACACCTCTATCCATGAGTTGGAAAGCTGTTTCTTCTTTACATGTAATCACATGAATTAGGAGCTGAAGGATGCCACTTGGCCCCTCTAGTGTACTCCAACATTCAATAAAATCCTCACTGATCTGTCTGCCTGCAGAATTTTACACTCCACCAAGAACATTTTATACCTTTGCCTGGCAATTATCCACCTCCACCTTAAAAATATTCAACTGTTGTGAAACCCTCTGCCTCAGACACAGTGAGCCAAAATCACACAATTCTCTTGATATGTCTTATCATCTCTGTCAAAAGGCAACCTCTCATGTTAAATAGTTCCACCTATCTCTGGACTCACCTACATCCTTTTAACATCCAGCTTGTTAACCATCAGGATTTTCTATATCCAAGAAGGTCAGCCCACACTTAACTAAATGGCAGCAGAAACAAGGCCAATATATCCAGCTACAGACAAAAGAAGAAATTGTTGGAAAAGCTCAGCAGGCCTGACTGTATATGTGGAGACAAAGCAGAGTTAATGTTTAAAGCTAGTGACCATTCTTCATAACCCTGAGTTCTGAACAGAGGACATTGGACCTGAAGCTTTCTCTCCACAGAAGCTGCCAGACCTGCTGAGATTTTTCTGCTTTTGTTACAAACTAGACTGTGATTTTTTTGTGATTATTAAAAAAAGTGACAGGCTTACAGCACCTGCGCAAACTAAACGACTCTTTGTGAGTTATGTCTCAAACTGCAGAGACATTTTGTGTTTCTTTTACCTTTGCAGAATATGTAAAGAAAGAGTTTAAAAAAGCTAGGTTGAACTCTACTGGAGAATACTAATGGGATTGAACATGCTCATGTATACCAGTCTGAGTTTGAATTTTAGTATACTTTGAAGATCACAGTTGAAGAACTATCCCCTAGTATTGCAAGTAAAGGAAGACTCTCTCTCATTTTGAGTGCTGCTAACCAGATGAAAGTAAAATCAGATATCAAAAATATTCTTTCACATGTTGAATTTTGGAATTCAATCATGCTCAAAATGAATCAGAATCATAAAGTCAATCTGTAAAATTAAAGATACTGCAACTGAAATAGCCAACTACTAATACCAAATGCTACTGGTAACCTTTACTATAATGCCTGCAATGTTCAACTAATCACTCTTCATGAGCTATTCAAAATCTCACTTGCACGTCGATGTCTTTTTTCCAAACTTTTGACTTTTTGGAATTATTTATTTTTCTTCTTTGTGTTATTTGTATTTCTTCTCAAGTGTTGTAATTAATAAACAGTCTTTTTTTTTAATTCAAAACTGTCTGGTTAAATTAGTTCCTTTTAAAAGAGGCAAGCTTGATTAAAATCAAGCAGCTACTTACAGCAATGCTAATGATGAAGTCACCTTGCAAAGGTGATGCCAATAAGACAGAAGTAACTCTAACGCAGCAAGACAACTGCATGTTTTTATGATATGAAGCTACACCCAGACCGAGAAACAATGTCTGATCATTGTCTTTGCTTGTGAACAATTTACTCAGTATCTACTTGGGAGAGAAGAAATTACAGTCTTGTTCAACCATCAGCCACTTCAAAGCATCTTCCTCAGAAGCTTCCATCTGCTCCAAACCAACTGTAAAGAATATTAGAGGAGAAAGTGAGGTCTGCAGATGCTGGAGATCAAAGTTGAAACTTTATTGCTGGAACAGCACAGCAGGTCAGGCAGCATTCCTGAAGAAGGGCCTGTGCCCGAAACGTCGAATCTCCTGTTCCCTGGATGCTGCCTGACCTGCTGTGCTGTTCCAGCAATAAAGTTTCAACTGTAAAGAATATTACTTTGGTTACGGAGATATGATCCAGACATGATACAAAACAGGGGGAATAAATATATATATATGGTTAGTATGCTCTTGAGATCAGCTATCCCTATGAAGAAAGTAAGGAATGCTCAGAGAAAGTATGTCATATGCTGTGGAAGCAAATCAACCAGTAGAGTAATTGAATCCAACAGACAGACATTTGTTCAAATCAAGCAAACTTTCCAAAAAAAGGTACAACGTTCCAGAATGATAAAAGGAAGGCCTGATAGCATCAAGGGCACTCCTGTGGTCACAACAGTTATTAAATATAGAGACATAATTGACAGCCCATGATGGCATATTGCACAAAAGGAAATAATATGTTTCTCCCAAAGCATTTGAGAGGAAAGATACTGAAGTGCAACTATGAAAGCCACCAAAGAACTAAGCAAAGTCTGAGGAAGGCCACAGAAATGCTAAATTGATCAAAGTTAAAAATCACACAACACCAGGTTATTGTCCAACAGATTTATTTGAAAGTACGAGCTTTTGGAGTGCCAGTCCTTCATCAGATAGCTGCAGGATCACAAGACACCGAATTTATAACAGAATATCAGTGTCATGAAACTGACACATTATACATTTAATATTTCATATCAGTTGCACGGTGTTGTGATGTTCTGCTATAAATTTGGTGTCTTATGATCCTGTTCCACAGCTACCTGATAAAGGAGCAGTGGTCCGAAAACTAGCACTTCCAAATAAACCTGCTGGATTATAACCCGGTGTTGTGTGATTTTTAAACTTTGTCCACCTCAGTCCAACACTAGCTCCTCCGCTACATTGATCAAGCATGAGTAACAAAACCAAGGACTACATTAGCCATTGCAGATCGTAATGAGTACCAGGTAAAATAAGCTAAAGAGCTACTGATGACACATACATCTCAGATAATTTGTGGATTAAGTTTGAAGTAAATCTTGTTACTCCTGCAGAAACTGATCATATTGTGACTGTGGGCTACTATTCTAATTAATGTGGGATAGAGCAGTTGACTTCAATGGCAACTAGTGTGACTGCGGAATGCCCACAAAAAAAACTTTGGTTGTTGCAGCATTCTGGACATTGTATGAGCAACAATGGCCCTCAGTGCACAAGTGAAGAATTTAGCTATTTTAAAACGGATTGGGAAATTCAACGCCATACATCATCTCCACACTATCCAGAGCTGAATGGAAAAACTGAACCAGCAGTGAAAATCATAAAAAGGTTAAGCAAGTTCAGCATAGACGTACGCAAGGAAATTCTCAAGTGGAGAAACATATCTCTTGAAGAAAGAAGTGCAGTACAAAGATTAAATGTCACACTGTACCCAACTTGTTTCCAATATCACAAAAGCCAGAAGCAGTAACAAGCACGAGTGACAAAATCAAATTGAATTAGTAGAAACTCTAATTTCATTTGACAAGACTGCTAAACCAGCATCAGAGTTGAGCATTGGAGTGAGTCAGGATACAAGCCTTCAATACTTTAAACAAATGCTAGCCTAAGTGGCAACTTGAGAGCTACATACTGCAGTTGGTTCTTCAATTGTAAGCTGTGGAAGTGAATCAGCAGATATACCATTGTAATTGCTAGCACGAAGAGGTGAATTCACCATCTACAATAACCATCAATCCTGTAGATGCACAACACCCCAGCAACAGACATGGAAGTACAACAGAGATAAAAACAATGACTGCAGACGCTGGAAACCAGATTCTGGATTAGTGGTGCTGGAAGAGCACAGCAGTTCAGGCAGCATCCAAGGAGCAGCGAAATCGACATTTCAGGCAAAAGCCCTTCATCAGGAATAAAGACAGAGAGCCTAAAGCATGGAGAGATAAGCTAGAGGAGGGTAGAGGTGGGGAGAAAGTAGCATAGAGTCAGAGGAAATGACCTGGGGGTTGCAGATCGACGTTTCGGGCAAAAGCCCTTCATCAGGAATAAAGGCAGAAGTACAACAGAGACCAGGCAACAACAATGGCCACAGGAACGACATTCCTGAGATAAGGAAAATTACCGAGTTTGACAATGTGCATACATATCATTCAGAGACAAAAGTGACTTACACTTTGTGTGTGCAATGTAGGTGTAGTGATTGATAATAACAAACTGCAAAGCCATGAATATAATTGTTGGCATAGTGGATGAGGTGAGTAACTTACAATGTACATTATAATACATGCCATTCTTTTGTATGAAAAGGGGACACTTGGATAGAAATGCATAATATGCCAATGTCACTCCTGCCTTGCTATTGCCATGTGACCCCTACCAAAATACTCTCTGGGAGGTATCCATCTTACAATCAGTTCAATAACAAACTCTATAGGGGACAGTATATTTTCATTGTGAACTTGTAACATATAAGCATAGCAGAAAATGCTTTAAAAATGAAGTAAGTTGTCAATCATAAGTACTCTAAAAAAATTCAAAGTTTGCAGTGGTTCCTTAACCACAGGTAAAGGGAACTTTAAAAACAAGTTTAGTTTCTCAGTTATTATACTGTATGGCTGCAAACTCAAAAAAAGACACAGCAATTGCTCCTCGGCAGGTACCAACAGCAGGAAACTTTAAAAGTTGATGTTTACTTCAGCGTCTGTATATCCTCATGGAACACAGATTAAAAAAAAACAATGCTTCTCATCTACAGGGTGCAGACATATTGGCACCAACTCAATTATGGGGCTCAACATTGCCAACGCAATCATACTGTTGGCTGCCACCATTCACGTGATGACATGACTATGAAGTGAAAGAAGTTAAAAAGGAAAGGAGACTTAATCAAAAAGATTTATACCATTTTTAAAAAATGTTAAATCAAAACAGTGCCCAATAGGGAGACTTTAAACAAGAACCACCTCTTCTGAAGGAAAGCAAAATACAGTGGATGGGTTAAAAACAGAAGTACTCTGTCTTGTGGCATTTTTGGAGGGAGTTAGTCATCGAGTTAGTATTTCAAATCAATGTGACTTTTCTTCAGAGCAGGGAGTGGTAACCATATAATTAGATAAGTGTGACACCAAGATTGCGTGAGAACAAGTAGCCTGACCTGAATCCTTGAAATCAGCACCAAGACCTTTTCCATGTCAGCACTGCCCACAGTCACAAACTGCAAACAATTCTGGAAATCACGAAACACGCAAAACTCAGAAAGCCAGGAGAAATTAATCAACAACTAACACGAGAGAATGTAAGTGATCTCTATACATCGTGCTGGTGGGAGGTACTTATTGCTGTTGAATGCATGTTCACCTGTGCCTATTGAAAACAAAGCATCAACAATAACACGACGAGAATTAAATCAAAGTTAAAAGTCCCACAACATCATGTTATAGTCCAAAAGCTAGCTACCGAAGGAGCGAAAGCTAGTATTTCCAAATAAACCTGTTGGACTATAACCTGGGTTTGTGTGATTTTTAAACTTCGTCCGCACTAATCCATCACCAGCACCTCCTCATCAGTATTAAATCAGGGTTTCATACTGATTAATGTCGTTATTTGGAGACTTCCAGGATCCCTGCTACTATCTGTCCCAAAATACCTTCCAGCACAGACCACCTCAGACATGATTCGGAGATGCCGGTGTTGGACTGTGGTGAACAAAGTTAAAAATCACACAACACCAGGTTATAGTCCAACAGGTTTAATTGGAAGCACACTAGCTTTCGGAGCGACGCTCCTTCATCAGGTGATTGATGAAGTGTGCATCCAATTAAACCTGTTGGACTATAACCTGGTGCTGTGTGATTTTTAACTTTGTACACCTCAGACATGACCTTGTGCAGTCTGTATGCCAAACTTGAATAAAAGCAAGTTGATAATATTGATATGCAGAAGTGATCTCCATAGCGTGTCAATCATTGTCAGAGATAGACTAAAATGCGTATTTGATATAAACATAATGATCATTTGACATCCAAGTGCATTCTAAAAAAATGCACTGGATTAATGTTTTTGCTTTATAGGATAACCTCAACAGTATATTTGGGGACATGCCATCAGTGGTGGGGGCGGGGGGTCATGTCTGAATGGAGACAGACCACACATACAGTGGTGGATCATAATTTACACAGCTTGAGGACGCATAAAATCAAGTTTTCAACAACATTTCAACATGGCGATCTGGTAAAGTAATTTACTGAAACTTGCTGTTCTGAGTACTGAACAAGAATAGAAATTTTGAAGTGAAATTCTGCTGCTAAGCACTATGAACACATGGAACAGGAAACATCGCTGAATAATGCAATTAAGCATTCAAATAATGTCACGAAAGGTACAAATAACTCATTGCACTCCATTCACAAATTAAACTTCGCAAAGAATTGGATTACAGGAACATGAATCTCTATTACTAACCATAAATAGGACTTAAATACTACTTTGGTGGATTGATTTTGTTTTCAATTTAAGGTACAACTGAACGGGAGATGTCTTAATGCACTTAACCAGAACTTTTGTTCAAAAAGGTATTAAATCACATTCCAACATTCAAACCAGTAATAGAGAAATTAGAGTTACATGATACATAATTTTGCAAGGTTTTCACACCTCCCCCATTTTCGACAAACATACTTGCTGCAAAGGGTGGTGATTACTTTCAGTTTGCAGTTGTACAAAATGGTCCCTGTGAAATCTTCACTCCACCCTAGTAGATCATATTCCAGAAGATTTTTTATGACATTAATCTTGTCTCACAGCTCCATTTAATGTGTTGAGAAGGTAAAATGATGACTAAACATAGACAAAATTGCATTTTATTTCTTCTTGCAGTTCTATTCAAGCATATATTAGCATAATCACAAATAAAATAGTGATTAGAATATAAAAATTCAAAAGTAAAACTCTCATTTCTTTGATCCAGGGCAAAGAATCTTCTTTGATCCAGAGCAAAGAATCTTTTTTTTAAACTAAATAAAGCTTTCATTTTAGCTTTACATGTAGACAGATTGACTTTAAGTACATAATCTTTTCAGTCCCTGTTCTTTCTGTATTTGCAAACTTATTTTAGGGCATTTACTGTGCAAAAGGCATGTTTAACTTTGATAACTAAGACAATTTATGAATGCTTCGCTGTTTGAAAGTCATGTGTTTTAAAGTTTTTATAAACCAAGTGCAAAACTTGTGTACAGTTGTGCAATATTTATGAAACCAACAAACCAGAGGTTTTAGATTCAATTTGCACAGCGACAAGCCATGAAACATAATTCAATATGTCTAATAATTTATGATTGACACCATCATAAAAACCTGATTTTTAAAATTCATTCACTCAGTGTGGGTGGGCATCACTGGCAAGACAAGCATCTATTGCTCATTCCTAACTGATCTGGAAAAGATAGTAGTAAGTTACCTTCTTGACAAATGGGTGGCTTGTTAAGCCACTTCAGGGGAAAGTTAAGGGTTAAAGGCATTGCTGTGATTTGGATTCCCAAACAGGCCATACAGGATAAGTTCTGCCTCTAAGGCAAGTATGCTACCATTGAGTCATTGTAACATTAACAGGATAACTCAACACAATGTACTGCTGTAGTGAATAATGACCACTACATGAGTCAAGGAAGCAAAGATTTTATTCAAGCATTTGCAAGGGAAAATATCTCAGTTCCCAATAATAAAGTTGTAGCTCATATTCATAACTCTTAGCTTTGCAGGCCCTTTGTATTCCAATCTTCAACCTTAGGTTTGCAAGTTACCATGGTAACTCAATCATCCTATTTGGCCTTCAGTTTCACTTATCTCCTTGGTCTGGGTGGAAATGATTTACAGTCTGTTCTGATCTAACACAATAGTTCCCTTCCCGTGCGATCCTGTGTTATAAGAAAAGCACGTAACAGCAGCACCATTTAAACCAATGGGGCCAGGATCACATTATGGACAATACATATAAGGAAGTTCACGTTCTACAACTAACAGTCTAAATTCTTCAATCGCGTTACAGCAAATTTGTGTTGAAGAAACATGCATTAAAGCAGAATCGACTGTATGTACTTCTATAGGCCGTTCTCGTTATAACTGTTGAGCTAATGTGCCCAATACCACTCTTGGCCAAGTACCTTGAAGAAATAGAGCAGATTTATTTTCAAAACTATCATGCATTTTCATTTTAACCTGATGAATATTGACACACCTCAGTCCTACTTCAATGCAAAAAGGCCATTTTTTTTTTGCAAGTCAATCAGTATGCTCTTTGCCTTGTCAGAGTGTTTCACCATTCACAGTCTGTAATATGGCTGAATAACAGCTTCATGTTCCTGATCCAATAAAATTGGGGATGGCCAGTCTGAAGCTCCCCATTGTCACTTACGAACCTGAGCATTATAAGACCGAGAAACTCGTGTTCTGGTTAAGTTCATATAGGAAATAGGAGCAGCATAAGGCCAATTGTCATTTAAGACTTCTCCGTCATTCAACAAGACCATGACTGGTACTGTACCTCAAATCCACCTTTTTAAATTTTTAATACATTCCTTAGATTTTTGGAAACAAAGTAAAATGCCAACCGCTGCCAGGAATATACACAACCATTGAACATCCACAGCTCCTGGTGAGGGGTGGGGTTTAGCAAGACCTTAAGATTCGCAACCTTCTAAGTGACAAAATTACTTTTTAGCTTAATCCTGATGGGTAATTCCTTCTTTTGAGACTGTGAACTTATGTTCAAGTTATGTTCCTGATGAAGGGCTCTTGTCGAAACGTCAATTTTCTGGCTCCTCGGATGCTGCCTGACCGGCTGTGTTTTTCCAGCACTACTCTAATCTTGACTCTAATCTCCAGCATCTGCAGTCCTTACTTTCAGCTTATGTTTTAGATAGCCCAGTCAGTCAAAACATTTTTTCAGCCTCTACCCTATCAAGAATTTTGTCTTTCAATTAGATCACACCTCATTCTTCTATATTCCAGGGAATATATGGCCGGTATACTCAATCTCTTATCATAGAACAATCCCCCAACACTGTGAATGAGTCTACTGAAGCATGCTGCATGCCCTCTCGGGCGAATATGTCCTTCAGTAGCTTTACAGTTTATTCAATAATGGAGAATTGTTGCATAAGGGCATAAGTGTCTAAAAGTGTTAATTCTGAGGAGTGCATTAAGGACTGCCAAGTATGATGACTTCACATGAATTTGGACATTTTGACAGCAATAGCTTTGGATCTTGAAGGAGTAAGAATTGACGTTGGTGGCCTCCCTCATAGTCTCAGTAACAATGTCTATAATGCCAATGCTACCTGTTTCTACTTGCTGTCAAACAAGAAACTACATCTTGTTTAAGACAAGATCCTCTTCTTGTTCAACTCTCAGATTTTCTTCACCATTACAGACCAAACAGTTCCTACCGGTCCCCAAAGACAATGATGGTAGCAAACCTATCAGATAGATCTTACACCAGAATGAAACATGCTGAGGATTCATCCACAAAAGGAATTAATATATAATGACTATGATATAAACAAGGATGCAGATCTGACATCAATAGTTCTGTTTTCTTATCAAATCCAAGTATCCTTCCCTGCTTCAATTTTTTCTCATTTCTTATCTATTTGAATGATATTGCTTGCACGTGTTATCCAGCTAATTCTTGGTGGGGATATGTTCACTTCGGGACCACAGGAACTTTGCTTCATATATGGTTGTCCCTAAAATACTACAGAGTATGCACATATGCCACTCAAACACTTTGATGCACCTACCATAGAGTGCTGCATATCATTTTTCATTCAGTGGAATAAACACCTTTAAGCCTATTGACTGCTACTTCATTCTTTGCTGACCATTTTTGATTTTTATTAATTTTCTCATGGAGTCACTGCAGGGACATTTCCTCGTTTAAGAAGCCCAACAAAAGGTGAGTTTGGTTACTTTCACTGTTAGTGTCATTTTGGCTGCTTTCTGCAATTTGGTCTATTAGTCCTGCAGAAATGCATCCAGCATATAACATTCTGCTTGGGAAATCATAATACCCTGAACAACTTATCCAGATATATTGTTTTTTCAAGGAAGTCAGAACTTCCTCTACTGTTCTCAAGTGCTCCTTTCCTGATTTATGATTGTTAGATTGTTATCTAAACAGCATCTAACAGGCCTCTCTTGTTGATTCTGGCCTACAAACCTTCAACCTATTTCTGAATGCAAATAGGAGAAGAGATATTGCTCAATCCTGTACAGATACTTATTGTCATATAGGATTTCAATTTATCACTGAACCTTTTAACACTTCAATAGGAACATCATAACGAATATCCATCGTTTAAGTGAACTATTCTCCTGAATTGAATAAAGAGGATTTTTTTTTCAAACCACACACTTGAAATATACTCAACACAAGATGATTGAGATTTAAGGGCTAGAGTTTTATGGAGGAGGCAATGAGATTGTATTGGGAATCTGACAGACCAATCACCTTTATAAAAGGCCCTAGTCAGGTTATATTTTCATGTCAGGGAGGTGTAGGTATGATAGTCAGGTTCACAGCCTCAGAAAGCAAATGTAAGGTTGCAACAGTGTGGGTGGATGGCAAGGCTAACAGGCTGCAATGCCCTCCTCTATTTACTGGAAGATCAACAAAATTTTGGTGATGAATGTTATTAAATATTCAAACACCATTCATTAAACACTACCACACACCCACCCCTCCATGCCTTTCACACTCTCCAAGCCCTCCATTTCTTCTCACAGTCATTTGCTCCATATGTGTCATAGCCCTCCATGTCCATTGTACATCCTCCATAGCCAGTCACTCAAGATCCACTACAGGTAAACTTCAGGAGCCATGTTTTTAAAATAGCAATGAACAACAAAGGTAATAGAGCCTTCACTTAAACATACTTGCCAATCAAAAGAATCACATTCTTAAAATATATTTAGAAATTCTCTCAAGTTGTGATTGCTTTAAGTAAACAAATAGCATTTCACTAACCACCTCAAGGTGAACACAGCTCCCTGCAAAAGATAAGTGTTTAGAACATTGTGATTACTTGACTATATTTCAATAGAGTTCAACTATAATGATAAACCCCGAGAGATGTGTTAAAAAAAATCAAGTTAACAGAAAGTGGGGATATCAATAGCACATAATGTGCTCTGGATTGGGGATTTCAATGTCCATTATTAAGAGTGGATCAGTAGCATGACCAAGTCCTAAAAAACATATCCCAAGACAGTGGGTCTGCAACAGATCATGAGGGAACTAACTCAAAGGAAATATCCACTTGACTTCAACCCTGCCAGTCTACTCATTGCCAATGCAGCCATTCATGACTATATCAGAAGGAGTGATCAATGCACTTTCCTTGTGGA
This sequence comes from Chiloscyllium plagiosum, assembly GCF_004010195.1. NCBI lineage: Eukaryota > Metazoa > Chordata > Chondrichthyes > Orectolobiformes > Hemiscylliidae > Chiloscyllium > Chiloscyllium plagiosum. Next base: position 41,317,137 of record NC_057722.1, on the reverse strand, counting down.
GAAAAGACCCAGTCTTCACAATGAGGATACATTGCATTAAAGCCTCGGCCACCATGCTAAATGGGATAAACTTCAAATAGATCTATCAACTCAAAACTGGACACTAAGGGAGGTGTGTGGCCTTCAGCAGAATTGTATTCAACTTTAATGTTTAAACTCATAAACCTGCAAAATTCTAAACATCTCCAGCATTACCATCAAGTCAGATGTACCCTGATTCAAAGAAGAGCACAGGAATGCAAGCCAAGAGCTGCATCAGGTATACCTAAAAAGGGGATATCAACCAGATGAAGCTACAGCACAGGTGTACTGCATGCAAAGCAGCAAAAGCAGCTAATAATAGTCAGAATAAGTGAACCTGCAATCAACAGGTCTGATCAAAACTTTGCAATTCAACCACACCCAGTCCTGAATGTTGATGCAGGTTCCACTAATATCCTCACTCTCAATAATGGGGTGATTAGCAAATTATTGCAAAAAAGACAAGGCAGTAGCATCTGCATTCATCTTCAGAGAGAAATGCTAACTGGATGATTCATTTCAGCCTCCTCCTGAGATCCCCAATTTTCTTTTTATATAGATATTTTTATTAGAAATTTAACATTTTTACAAGTTTACAAAAATAAACAAAACTCTCAGATATAAACATTGATATACAATTGGCTCAAATATACAATAGCCAAAATTTAACAAAAAAACAAAAAAAAACGAAAAAGAAGAAAAAAAACATACAAAACTCTCAACTATCTACTAATCTAACCTACAACTAACCAGAGTGTATATTTAAGTCTCTTACATGCTCGGAATGTGTTAACATCAGATGTAATAAAACCCGTATTCGTGCGGGATTCCTCCCCCGAGGGGCCCCGGACCAGCCAGGTTTGTAATCTTAATTAAATAAAAGCCTTTGTTAGGATAGCCGAGATATCTGTATTTATGTAATTCAAGAAGGGCTGCCATATTTTATAAAATAATTCGGTCTTTCGGTGCACCATATTTGTAAGGAAGTCAAGAGGAATGCATTCCATAATAAATCTGTGCCAATTTGAAAGTCCAGGGGGGCCCTCAGCCACCCAGTTCACCAAAATATTTTTCCTTGCACAGAAAGAAAGAATAGAAAATAGTCTCTTCCCGTACATGTCCAGGGAGGGAAAGTTCGAAAAGCCCAAGAGGAGAGATACGGGGTCCACTTTAATTTCCGTTCCTAAAATTTCTATCAGGGTACTTGCTACTTTAGTCCAATATCTACGGATCTTATGACAGGTCCATAAGCAATATACAAGAGTGCCCACCTCTATTTTGCATTTAGGACACATTGGAGATGATCCTGCCTTAAATTTTGCCAATCAAACCGGTGCTATATGGGCCCTATGAAGTATCTTCAGCTAGATAGCCTGGGTTCTGTTAC
>NC_057722.1:41301270-41311893 GCF_004010195.1 Chiloscyllium plagiosum | reverse complement strand
GGGAAGGCCCAGCAAATGAATATTTTTTTGACGACCTCGATTATCAAGGTCGTCAATATGATTTTCCAAGGTCCGAACTCGCTGCTTGAGAGTCCGGACCTGATCCACGGCCGATTGAGCGGTAGTTTCAGAGGTCGCGGCCTTTAACACCGCCCCTCCGACTCGGCGCTCGATTTCTTGGATTTCTCGGTCGTGCTTCTGCAGCGCGGCCGAGAGCGAGTCCCAACGATTTCTGGATTCTGCAATAAAGGCATCGATCTTCGAATCCAGCTTGGAAATCATTTCTGCAAGGCTTGTTACTGTAGGCAAGTCCCCCGGGGTGGCTGTGGACGCCTCTGCTGCAGCTGGAGAGGGTGGGGGAGGGGTTCCTGCTTGCTGAGAGCTGCGGGCTCCCTTCCCTTTAGTCATTTTTACTTAGGATTAAATTGTTTAAATGTAATATTACACAACTAATTAAATTACACAACTATTATAAATGATTTGGTGAGCGTGGTAGGGGGTGGGTGACCCACTGTACCCAAGTCTTGGGAGGAGCACTATAGACTCAGTCTTGCTGGGTCGCCGCCATCTTGGATCCCGAGATCCCCAATTTAATAAGTGCTATCTTCAACCAATCTGATTCACTCCATGTGATACCAAGAAATAGCTGAAGATATGGGTGTCAGCAATAATAGGGTAAAACACTTCACTGCTTTGAGGCATTTCTGGCACATAGGAAGATGGTTGCGGCTGTTGGATGTCAATCATCTCAGCCCCATGATATCAATGCGTAGTTCTTCGGAGTAGAGCCTTGGGCCCAATTATGTTCAGCTGTTCCATCAAAGACCTTCCTTCTTTCATATAATCAGAAATGGGGATTTCCACTTGTGTTTGCATAATGTTCAGCACCATTCACAGTGCCTTGATACAGAAGCATCTGGTGTTCACGTGCAGCAAGGCCTTGATAACCTCCAGTCAGTGGTGAGATGTAGCAACAGAAGTGCCAAGCAATAACCATCTTTACCAAAAAGAGAATCTAAACATTGTCCTTGATATTTAATGCCATTACCATTGCTGAAATCCCCATGGATTAACATTGCCCAGAAATTGAACTGGACCAGCCACATAAAAGTGCTGTGACTACAAAACCAAGTCAGTGGTTAGGAATTCTGCAGCAAGTAACTCAGTTTCCAATACCTGCCCACCATCTCCAAGGCAGAAGTCATGCATGTGATGGAATACTCTTCATTTAGCTGGATGAGCAAAGGTCCAAAAACAATAAGAATGCTTAACATCATCCAAGATAAAGAAGCCTGCTTGACTGGCACCCTATCATCAAGTTCAGCAGTCACTCTCTTGATGACTGATGCATGATCATGATAGCTTCTACAAAATGATCTGCATTAACTCACTAAAACACCTTTGAAAGCACCGTTCAAACCTATCATCGAGGAGAACAAGGGCAGTAAATCCATGTGACCACCACCACTTGCAAGCTCCCATCCAAGCTACCCCCCTTGTTGACTTGGAAATATATTGTTGGGTCAAAATCCTGGAATTCTCTTCTAAACTGCATAATGGGTGTCTTTTCAGCCGAAGGACTGCAAGAGTTCAAAATGGCATTGCACCTCCACCTTCCCAAAGATATTTAAGGACAAGCAATAAATTCTGACTTAACCAGCAGCCTCCATACCACGAAAGCAAATTAAATAAACATCTAAATATTGAATCTGAAACAACTTTTCTTTAATATTTCAAAGCAAGTCAGAAATAATTACAGGAACAAGTTTGTGTTTTGTTTTGGTTCCCCACTTGTGACTGGAGCTTCCTCTGACATGCTGGGAATAATGCCCACCCTACTGAAGGGTCCTGACTCCACTAAAATTGTAGAGGAAGAATTAAACTGCCCATGTCCTCAGTGGTACTGGCATGGGCAGTTTCCATGTGTTGCTATCCATACCTTAATCTCATGCTAAAGAAAATTGCCATAACTGGGGATGTGTTTGGGAAGACCAGAATCAAGTCTTGCTCACTATTTTATAAGGGCTCCCAATTTAGCAACTCTTTGTAAGCTGCTAAGTGTCTTCACATATAATACATTATTGAGATATTGGAGTCAGACCTCTTATACCTTTTAACCTCAAATATCAATTTCACACGCCTGTTTTATCATTGGGTAACATTTTATCTCCACATATTCAATTGGATTCTTTAAATCATATATAACCCATCACATAAATATCAAACATAAAAATAAAGAAAGGTTTTTGGCACACAAGGAAGTCATTCAGCTCTCGGCATCTGCTCCAGCCAAAATAGAGAATAGGTCTTGAACAATTTCAACATCATTCTGCAAAGCTTTGTGAAACTGACTCTCTCCACAATCGCTTATACCTTCAGTCAATAATGTCAAGTAAATGCAATAAATTTTATGATTTAACCTTTTGCCTTGCGCAATGTCAACTCATGTTCTGATAATTCAAAAATCCATAATAGAATGACTTAGAAAAGCAATCCCACTCTTTCAACATTAAATCTATTTGCTTTGAGTTATTTTTGAAACCTCCCACTTCTCCCAATCTCCAAAAGCTTGGAATTTTTTCCATTTATTCTACAATTCTGGTACCGGTTCCTATGACAACTTCACACAGCATCAAGCGTGGTTGATAATCATTGATGGAGGCTCAAAAGCAATGCGTACACAGCCATAAGGCATACAAAAAATTTACTGTTTCAGTTCCAATGTGTGCACTAACATGAGCCAAATGTGCAGAAGAAACCAATTAAAATTATGTCATTGTAGGTTTTTTGCAGTACATTAGCTTCTACAATTTGGATAAATTCTCCAAATGGAACTTGCGATCACAAGATAATTTAATTTGTATAAGCTGTCCAAGCCCCCTTCTGAATGTTCCTGTTAAATCATAGTGTTAGTAGTATCTGATTAGAGCGAGATGACTGGTGGAGATTTAACCTGTCCATCACCATGCCTCATGCACATGGAAAGACTGAGGAGGAGAGTCCTTCATGATAACTTCAGCTTGCACAGGAATTGAACCTATGCAGTCCAGCCCACTGCATTACTGGTAAACTGGATGGCTGGCTTGCGATGCAGAGTACTGTCAATAGTGCAAATTCAATTCCTGCACCAGGTCAGGTTGCCATGAAGGTCCTGACTTTTCAACCTCACCCCTCCCTCGAGTAAAGGTGACCCTCAGGTTAAACTCACTACTGGTCATCTTGCTAAGGAGCAGGCTATGCCAACTTTACACGCCAAAGTGGACTGGTAGTCTGAATGAAATATTGCCTTCTACTATAAAGAATTCCATGGGCAGCACAGTGGTTAGCACTGCTGTCTCACTGCACCAAGGACACAAGTTTAATTCCAACTTGAGGTGACTGTGGAGTTTGCACATTCTCCCTGTGTCAGCGTGGGCTTAATCCAGGTGCTCTGGTTTCTCCTACAGTGCAAGGATGTATGTGTGAGGTAGATTGGCCAGGCTGAATAGTCTCCATCCAACTCCCACAGCTACCTGGATTACACCTCTTCCCACCCTACCTCCTGTAAAAATGCCATCCCGTATTCCCAATTCCTCCACCTCCGCTGTATCTGCCCACAGGAGGAGCAGTTCCACCATAGGACTCACCAGATGGCCTCCATCTTTAGAAACCGCAATTTCCCTTTCCACGTGGTTAAAGATGCACTTCAACAAATCTCGTCCACATCCCGCACCTCCGCCCTCAGACCCCACTCCTCCAACCGTAACAAGGACAGAACACCCCTGGTGCTCACCTTCCACCCTACCAACCTTCGCATAAACCAAATCATCCGCCAACATTTCCACCACCTTCAAACGGACCCCACCACAGGGATATATTTCCCTCCCCACCCCTTTCCGCCTTCTGCAAAAACCATTCCCTCCGTGACTACCTGGTCAGGTCCACACCCCCCTACAACTCACCCTTCCATCCTGGCATCTTCCCCTGCCACCGCAGCAATTACAAAACCTGCGCCCACACCTCCTCCCTCACCTCCATCTAAGGCCCTAAAGGAGCCTTCCACATCCATCAAAGTTTTACCTGCACATCCACTAATATCATTTATTGTATCCGTTGCTCCCGATGCGGTCTCCTCTACATTGGGGAGACTGGGCGCCTCCTAGCAGAGCGCTTTAGGGAACATCTCCGAGACACCCGCACCAATCAACCAAACCGCCCCGTGCCCCAACATTTCAACTCCCCCTCCGACTCTGACGAGGACATGGAGGTCCTGGGCCTCCTCCACCGCCGCTCCCTCACCACCATTTCTTCCCACCCCCACCCTCCTCTCATTTATCTCTCCACCCTTCAGGCTCTCTGCCTGTATTCCTGATGAAGGGCTTTTGCCCGAATCGTCGATTTTACTGCTCCTCAGATGCTGCCTGAACTGCTGTCCTTTTCCAGCACCACTCTAATCTAGTCTCTGGTTTCCAGCATCTGCAGTCATTGTTTTTACCTACCTGAATAGTCTCCATTGTCCAGAAATAGGTGAGTTAGTCATGGATGTCTTCAGGGCCAATAAAATTAGCAGTAATCTGTGATGACATGGAAGATATTTTAACAGTGACACTTAGAGCCTGCCTGCTGGAAATTAAATCAGTCCAATAGGTACACTAAGCAATCTTAGTTTTATAGGTGAAAGTGAGGACTGCAGATACTGGAGATTAGAGTCAAGAGTGTGGTACTGGAAAAGCACAGCAGGTCAGACAGCATCCAAGAAGAAAGAAAATTGACAATTTGGGCAAAAGCTCTTCATCAGGAACCCGAAACATCCTGCTCCTCAGATGCTGCCTGACCTGCTGTGCTTTTCCAGCACAACACTGTTTAATCTTAGTTTGATGACAACGAAAATTACGAGGTATATTAGCAGCTATTCATTATTTCATACATGTAGGTCTACAGTAGGAATCTTAGCACCTTTTCCTATGTTTTAAACACTTAACACATTTACTTTAATGAAACTATCCTGATACCATAAGGCTGATACTGTGCTGCATGGAGAAAATTCTGGAAATATGATTGCAGACTTTGTTTTCCACTAATTTCATGGAAATTATCTGAAACAGAGACTAGTTTGCAATGTTTTAATTTGGCAGTCGGTGAATAAAGGTACTGTAAAAACAGTACAATACTAGAGATGTTAAATTAAATAAACTGTCTTTCACAGAAATTCATTCACCTTCATATATTTTGAACTTCATGCATTACCATCATTGAGATGCTGCAGCAGTGTTTTATCATTGGTTTTGTTACAAGCTGACCTGAGCTACACATCATTGACTTACTAAAGATTAAAACCATTGCTGTATCAGCATTTGTAAGTAATGTACTTTTGTCAATTAATAAATACACGGAGATGTTGTGGTGTAGTGATAATGTCACTGGACTAATAATCCAGGGAACCACAGACCATGGCAGAGGGGGTGACATTTGAATACAATAAAATCTGGAGTAAAATGAGCGGGTCCTAATGATGAGCTTTGTTGATTGTTATCAAATCCACTTAGTTCAGTAATGCCTTTTCGGGGCCACAATTCACTTCAGACACAGAAATGTAGCTGCCAATAAATGTTGGCCAAGCCAGTGATGCTCACATCCTGTGAACAAATAGAAGAAAGAAACTTTCACATAACTGAATATAATTGTATTGGAATTACTGAGAACAAGAAAAAAATAAGATTAAGAGTTTATAATAGGACAAGGAGCACTATTTTTCATTACCTGCTTTATCCTACACCCAAGCAGCTCTTCAGTCCATTCTTGCCAGCCTTACCCAAACAGCCCTTGGGCTGAACTCACTGTGACTGGAATTCAGAAGGAGCCAAAATTTAACACAGCCTCAGATTTGAGGGTGTTGTATTTGAGAGATTATACTTTTATATAGATAGAAAGATTTTTCTTATCAATATGCATTGAATGATAGCAATGGATGATATTGACATATAAACCTCATCTGTATCCTAAACAACGACAGATCCTATCTCTATCTCAGCAGCACTTCTCCGTACTAACCTTAGCTTCTGTGTTGTCACACCACTTGTTCAACAACCAGTCAGCAATCCAATTGCAAGGTGCAATTTCTTTCAATAAAATAGTGAGAGGACTAATTCATTGTTTAATGTTCCCTGCAACAAACTCCATTATCTCATCAATAATTCCATTCCTTTCATAGATTGATATCTCAGACTCAACCAGACTATTTGTAATATCAGTACTATAATTGGCCCAGAGGTGAGTTTCTAACCTCAAACCCTCTTTCTGCTTCATAAAGAGCAACCTACTTCCTTCTTTGTAACATTGCCCATCTCCTTCACGGCCTCAATTCATCAGCTGCTGATTCTCTTGTCTATGTATTTGCTATCTCTAAACTCAGCTATTTAAATGCGCTCCTGGCCAGCCATCATTTTCCACCTTCCATAAAAAAAATCATTAAAAATTTTCCAATTTGTATTAGATTCTGCTGACTCATTCAGTCCTATGCTCAATCATCAAACATCACCCTCTGGTCTACCTATACCTTGGCCAAGGCACTGGTGAGTCCCTTTACAGAGAAATTAAAATGGATGTATTTACTATTAAGTGCAATGTGACACCATGATTGCAGTGAATTCAATAAACCTTATTTGATTCCAAAAACACTATATCCTGGCAATATTCCTGTTTTAAAGTGAGAATGAAATTTCACTCAACCAATTTGAATTTCTCCATAAAGTGAGATAGAGGGTGAATGTTGTTATTTGAAAGTGCACAAAATTGATACTCTTGAAATAAAATCTATACCTTCAGTGTTTTATGTCTTCTTTAGATAAGATGACATATTAAACTATACTGATATTCTAATATTGCACATGGAGTGAAAAGTACAAATTTCTGATTAGTGTTGTGATACATATTTTACATAATAACTAAATGTCACAATACAAAAATAGGGTTCATAAATTGTATATCAATTACATTTGCATTTTTGATTCCATTCACATATTATGGTCTAAAATAGACGTCTGGAAAAGAACACAGAAATGGAAGTTGATTGTTTTCAGGAAACCTAATTAAATACTTTCTTTTTTGATTAGATCACTTTTTTTCTCATTTGGACTGGGTGGTGAGTGTATGGAATGAGCTGGGTGAAAGTAAGGTTTGCAGATGCTGGACATTAGAGTTGAGAGCGTGGTGCTGGAAAAGTACAGCAGGTCAGGCAGCATCCAAGAAGCAGGAAAATCAATGTTTCGGGCATAAGCCCTTCATCAGGAATGAGCTGCCAGAGGAAGTGGAAGCTGGTACATTTAAGAAGTCAATTGGATGGGTATATGAATAGGAAGGGTTTTAAAGAAACATGGGCCAAGTGCTAGCAAATGAGACTAGATTAATTTAGGATATCTATTCAGAATGGATAAGTTGGGCTGAAGAGTCCATTTTTCTGTGCTGTACATCCCTGTCAATGCTAATTAGAGTCATAGGGTCAAAGTCATCAAAACATTACACATGAGCATACAAAGCTGGGCAGCTGCAATGCCATAAGAGGTACCCTGAGGGTAATATTTATTACAAATCTGACATTGTAGATTTGAATTTTTAAACTTTTTAATTCCAACTCCCTCTCATTTTAAACATCTAATGAACCCATTTAGCAATACCAGATCTGTGCTAAAAGCCACTGGATAAAAATACCAGTACAACATAATCTAGATAACAACATTTCTCATTAAAAAAAAGAATCACTGAGTAGAATTTTAAATTCTCTGAAAAACCTGAACAATGTCAAGTCAATTAGGAAAAATGGTGAAATTTGAAAGTTTAAATTCTCAAGAAAGATCCAAATTTGCACCTAAGGTTTGAACTACAAGATGAACTACAAGTTAGTAAGTGGCAAGAGATCTATTTGAATGCATCACATCAAATTAGTACTAAATCTTGCCTAATTTGTATGTAATTTCTTGTTCCTAATATATTATATTAATAATAATTCAGAGACTGCAGTAACAACCTGGGGACCTGGGTTTGCATCCCACATGGCAGATGGAATTTGGATTCAATTGAATATCTGAAATTAATGGTCTAATGACGACCACAAAATGTGTCAATTGGAGGGAAAAGCCATCTGGCTCACTAATGCCTTTCAGGGAAGGAAATCTGCCATCCTCACCTGGTCTGAACTACATGTGGCTCCAAATCCACAGTAATATGGTTGACTATTAACTGCCCACTAGGCAATTAAGGATGGATAACAAATGCTTGCAACGCCCACATCCTGTGAACAAATAAAAAAATCTTCCACACAACAGAGAAACTAAACACCAACAATTCCCAAGATGAATATCTGTCTCTTGGTCCTCCCGGCCAGCAGTCCCCAACATCTCATTGTGCACTCCATGAGCACTTAATCCCTCCTCCCTCCCAGGTCCACAGAAGACCATTTTGGATACGCACCATCCTCACTAAATCACCCTTACAAATTTTGATTTAAATTTGAATTTTGATCACCACCACAATGCTGCACTCTCGAACACACATCACTCCTTACGTTCCAATGTTATCATCAAGGCATTTTGCACAAAGGGACAGGCACCTGTCTCATGCATCTCAGGGCCCTAAGCTTGCTCTCTTCTCACTCATTCACTTCAAACCTACTTGGATGCTCACAGCATCTCTGTCTTGCCTTCCAGTTTTTGTTTTGCCACTTCATTCAGAACTTACTGGCTCATAGCTCTTCTATTTTGCCTTGCTGATTAGCTCAGACACAGTCAAACAGTTTTTCTGGTTGTCAGCAGTGATCATTCAAGGGAGCGTACACGTGGCTGCACAACACAACATTAGGCCGACATAGCGAGCCGGCAGCTTATTTGGCAAACATACTGCCATTGCATGCTTTAGCCAAATGGCCATGTCTCCATGTTGAAGGACAGTAGTTCTCAGTCAATTCAAGTGGTACTGTTGTCAGTCATCTCAGTCTTGGATGTCTCAGGAGCTTGGACATATCCAGTTGGCTGATTGGGACAGTCAGGGTCAGAGGTTTCTTATCACGACAATCCAAAAGGCCAGGGTCACTCGATTTGGTCCAAAGCAATCATTTCATGGATTTGTGCTAAACCAGTCAGGATGCAGAGGTCAGATAATGATCTGGTCATCTGTCAGTTAAAGCTCTCCATCCAAGTTGATCAGGGGACTAGGTCAGGGCTAATCCTGGGGGTTAACTCACTTGAATTTGAAGGGGAATATTAAAGGCCCAAAGCTCTAGTAAAGATGTTGGTGGAGTCAAATGTGGGGTCTGGATGCAGAACTATAAGGGGTCAGTAATCGTGTTGAGGCAACTGAACATTTAAGTCTGGGAGATGATAGTATACTAAGAAATGGATTACGTGGGAGTAGAGGGTGGTGCTCAAAGATAGTCACCACCACCATACAACAGTAGATCACAATGGTAGACATGGCTAAGATGTTGGGGCTTAAGCGGTAATGCTGGGAGCTTACAAAGTAAAGAGTTGTGTTGGAACATGTGGAAGCTCAGAGCCAAGAGAGGAGATGTGGTGGGATGTGGTGGACACTGGAGATAGGAGAGTGACAGCAGTCTTCTGGAGGAGGAAGATGAAGATATTGAATGACAAGGACATCACTTTCACCATGATAACCCACGGCAGTATTGGGTACAATAAGCCAGACCGGGACTTAATTGATTTAATTGATTTTGCTCAAAAAGCAAGCAGTCCTTGTTTGTTCCCAGGAGCAAATGTTGTGCTTATTGTTTAGTTTTTCTTCATTTTTACTGGCATTGAATAAAGGTTAATGTTTCCAACTACTTGAAGGTTTCCAACATGTGATGATCCCACATTGAACAATGACAAGATGTTTTACTGTACTGAGTATTAGGGAAAGAGTCGTAGTTCTTCAGACAGGATTCTAATCTGATATGACACCACCTATCCTTCGTGTACAAAGTTAAAAATCACACAACACCAGGTTATAGTCCAACAGGTTTAATTGGAAGCACCACCAGGTTATAGTCCAACAGGTTTAATTGGAAGCACACCAGCTTTTGGAGCGCCGCTCCTTCATCAGGTGGTTGTGGAGGACACAATTGTAAGACAAAATTTATAGCAAAAGTTTACAGTGTGATGTAACTGAAATTATACATTGAAAAATACCTTGATTGTTTGTTAAGTCTTTCATCTGTTGGAATACCATGATAGTTTTACTTCTTTCATATGTAAATCACAAAACGTTTTTTTAAAAGTTACATTCTCAGGTTAACTGTAACAATTGGTGTCAGCCACACAATATTTTTAAAGTGTTAGCCCCCTGTGTTCTCTGTCTGTACCATAAGGTTTCGATTGATCCTAATCTAAAAAGTGAGTTAACAGAGTCTTGCATGAATTCATGCAGTTTTTGAGTAAAGTACAATGTAACTCTGCAAGTACAAATTCACCCCACAAATGTATGTGTGTGTGTGTGTGTGCCTGTCTGTCTGGAGTGGGGGGTTGTGAGTGTGAGAGAGAGTGTATATGTGTGTATATGTGAGTATAGAGTGTCTAAGTCTGTGAGGGGGTGCATGTGCGTGTGTCTGTAGGAGTGTGTGTGTGTCTGGGGTAGGGGTTGTGAGTGTCTGTGAGA
>NC_057722.1:41292196-41299661 GCF_004010195.1 Chiloscyllium plagiosum | reverse complement strand
ACTGTGTGGAGTTTGCACGTTCTCCCCGTGTCTGCGTGGGTTTCCTCCGGGTGCTCTGGTTTCCTCCCACAGTCCAAAGATGTGCAGGTCAGGTGAATTGGCCATGCTAAATTGCCCGTAGTGTTAGGTAAGGGGTAAATGTAGGGGTACAGGTGGGTTGCGCTTCGATGGGTCGGTGTGGACTTGTTGGGCCGAAGGGCCTGTTTTCACTCTGTAATGTAATCTAATCTAATCAAAAGAGAGGATCTGAAAATAATCAAGATATTGAGCAAACAAATCAACATGTAACCATGTGTGCTTTGTTGCTATGAAACAAACACTTGTTGTTTAATGAGTTGTATCCTTCTAAACAGGTAAGCATGGTTGGTGCTAAAGATTTAACACCTAATGTCCCATGCTGTCTTGCAGAAAATCACAACTTAGGATTGATTAGTGCTATAAAATAATAAATGGCCAATGCAGGTTTTGTTTATTTTAGTCAACAACAGACTCATCATCTGACTGCAAAAAAGGTTCAACAAATGGACTAAAAATGCAAATACTTTTTCAGGTTAGTTACATGCTTTCTACTCCATCGTTTAAAACCATTCACTTTCCACATTTTGATTTGTTGGGCATAAAGTCTCCTTTTAGGGAATGGCATTGACAAGACTAATAATGTCTCTAAATTCAAGTATTGGGCACACAGAGTTTAATCTCTGTTCCTGACAGCCAACCCTCCACCTGTTTTCTTTTTTAAAATTTGGACTTATTATGATGGATCCAGCAAATTGTGAACTCCTCAAAGGTATCCTTGTGGCAGTTTACCAGCAAAAGGAAATGAAGGTCAGAACACTGCAAAGTCAGCACTGACCCTCAGTTCAGTGCTTAATTCCACCCCCTCCCAGTTCAGCTACTGAGTCAGGAGGGTAGGTGGTGCTAAGGAGAAGGGGAGGAGTCACCAGCATTTTGAATGTGAGAGGTAAGGTGGGAACCTGCTTTTCAGGTTTCTCATTCAGTTTAGTTTTAAGAACGTAAACAAGGAATTAAGTGGTTTAAAAGGGGCCGTGATCAGTGGGCAAATAGGGTTAAGGAGAATCCCAAGATATTTATATATATTAGGGGCAAGAAGATACCAAGGGAAATGGTAGGTCCACTCAATGTCAAAGGAGGGAATTTATGCTTGAAGCCAGGGGAAGTAGGTGAGATCTTTACTGAGTACTCACATCAGTATTCACCAAGGAGAAAGTCATGGATGATGATTGGATTAGAGAAAGGTGCATTGATATTCTAAGGGTGTCTTGAAAAACATTAAGATAAATAAATTCCCAGGCCTGATGGGATCTATCCAGGGATGCTGAGGGAGGCAAGGGAGGAGATTGCTGGGGCCTTGGCACAGATCTTTGTATCCTCTCTAACCGCAGATGGACAATAGCTAGTGTTGTTCCTTTGTTTAAGAAGGGCATCAGGGATAATCCTGGAAATTATAGGTTGGTGAGCCTTACATCAGTATTAGGGAAATATTTGGAGAAGATTCTTAGAAGCACGATTTACTCACATTTGGAAAAGAACAGTCAACATGACTTTGTATGGGGAAGATCTTGTCTCACAATTTGATTGAGTGTTTTTTAAGGATGTGATGAAGAGGATTGATGAGGGTAGGGCAGTGGTTGGTGTCTACATGGACTTTACTAAAGCATTTGACAAGGTAGGTTGATCCTGAAAATTAGGTCACATGGTATCATGATAAATTGGACAGTTGGATACAAAATTGGCTTGGTCATACAAGTCGTAGGGTAATTGTGGAGGGGTGCTTTTCTGACTGCAGATCTGTGATCAATAGTGTTCCCCAAGGATCAGCTCTAGGACCTCTGTTTCTAATTATATATATATAATGATTTGAATGAAAATGTAGGTGGCCTGATTAGTAAATTTGCAGACAACACAAAAATTGGAGGAGTTGTGGATAGTGAGAAAGTTTATTAAAGGATACAACAAGAAATAGATCAGTTGAACAATTGGGTTCAGAAAAGACAATTGGAGTTTAATCTGGACAAGTGTGAGATGATTCATTATAGGAGATCAAACACAAGAGGAAAGTGTACAGTAAATGACAGAACCTTTAGGAACATTGATATGCAGAAGGATTTGGGGTGCAAGTCCATAACTCCCTGAAAGTGGCAAAACAAATGGATAAGGTGGTAAAGGCAGCATGTAGTGTGCTTGCCTAGTTAGTCTGGGCATGAGCATAAAAGTTGGCAAGTCTTGTCACAGCTGGATAAAACTTCAGTCAGGCCAGATTTGGAATATTGAGGTTGCTACATTGTAAGAAGTATGTGGTGGCTTTGCAGAGGGTGCAAGAGAGGTTTACCAGGGTGTTGCTTGGATTAGAGCATATTAGCTAAAAGGAGAGGTTGAACAAACTTGGATTATTTTCGCTGTGTCTGGGGGGAGGGGTGGGGGTAACCTGATAGAAGTTTATGAAATTATGAGTGGCATGGATAAGTTGAGTAGTCTTTTTCCCCAAGGTGGAAATGTCAAATACGAGGGTAGGTTTAGGTGAAAGGGGGAAAAGTTTGAAGAAAAAGTGTGCAAGGCAATTTTTGTTTTAAAAACAGAGAGTCACAGGTGCCTGGAGCACATTGCCTGGGGAGAATGGTAGAAACAGATTGGATAGAAACTTTTAAGAGGCAGTTAGACAGACAAATAAACAAGAAAAGAATGGAAGGGAAAGATCATGCACAGACAGGTGGGTTTAGCTTAGAATAGCAACATCACCGGCAGACATGATGGGCCAAAGGGTCTGTTCTGTATTGTACTATATTCCATACCAGTACATCTAAAAATCTAAGTTATTGATCAAAAACCAGAAAAGTTATGTAAATATAATGCTTAAGTTTCTTTAGTGATCTGAATCAAAATTAAATTGAGGGGTTGAGTAAAATGATATTCACATTTTTTTCTTAAAGCATGTTAAATTTAAACAAACTAGTAAATGGAATATAAAGTTTGATTACATCCAATAGTTTCTTACAGTAATGGTAACAGCACACAGGAATAAAATTCAACTTTAGTGGAATGTAAAGCACATAGTTGAGCAGCTACATACAACGCCCAAATATCCTTTTCACATTGCAATCTTGCCAAAGTTGAATATTACCCCTACATTCCTGTCATGTTAATTTGAATTAGCAACAATCCTGACCCTGAATAATATGTAATCATGCTGGAAAATTGTAGAGCTGTGTTAATAATGATAGTGGTCACAAGATATGTACAGTATAGAACATAGAACAGGAACAGGCCCTTCAGCCCACAATGCTCTGCCAAACATGATGCCAAATTAAACTCATCCCTTATGCTGCCCTTGGTCCCTTTATTCTTTACACGTTCATGTGCTCATCTACAAGTCCCTCGCCTCAATCGTATTTGCCTCTACCACCACTCCAGGAAGTGCTTTCCACTCTCCATGTAAAAAATACTTGACCCTTCATCTCCTTTGAACATTCCCCCTCTCACCAAAAATGCATGCCTCCTAGTTTTAGGCATTTCAACTCTGGGAAAAAGATTCTGAATGTCAACCCTATCTATGCATCTCAATTCTATAGACTTTCATCAAGTCTCTCCTCAGCCTGAGCTATGGACAATCGTATTGGAAGCTTTTCAGTGGGAGCTAGAATACTATTTGAAAAACGGTTATGAGCAAATAAGATATTTTACTCATTGGCTATTTCAACAATTTAACCATCAACTTATTCTATAAAGGTAGCATATAAACTTAAACTAAGGTGCACCAAAACAAAAATGGATAGTAAAAAACTGACACAAAAACTGAAGTTGCTGGAAAAGCTCAGCAGGTCTGGTAGCATCTGAAGAGAAAGTGAGGACTACAGATACTGGAAAGTCAGAGTTGTTAAAACGTGGATCTGGAAAAGGCATAACAGATCAGGCAGCATCCAAGGAGCAAGGGAGTCAGCATTTCAAGAAGGGTCCTGTCCGAAACATTGACTCTCTTGCTCCTCGGATGCTGCCTGTGCCTTTTCCAGCACTACACTGTACCAACAATCTGTGCAGAGAAACAAATTAATGTTTTGGGTTCGGTGATCCTTCCTCAGAACTGATGTAGGTAGGGAAATAGCGATTTATATGCAGAAGACAGGGGGGTAAGAAGTAAACGATTGGTGGAGATACAGCCCAAAGACAGAATAACAGTTGAACAGACAAAGGAGTGTAATGATCTGACTAGGAGGGTGAATAGCTGATAGTTGGACTCGGTTAGTGGCTAATAATAGTTGGTGTGTAATGGCAGACCACGTGATAACAAGGTCTGGTGTGTGAGGTTGGGTATTACGACTTGGACAGTTCAGGACCTAAAATTATTGAACTCAGTATTGATTCCAGAAGGCTGCAGGGTCCCCAAGCAGAAAATGAGGTATTGTTCTTCCAGATTGCACTGAGCAAGCCTGAGACAGAGATGTTGGCCAGGAAATAGGATGGTGTGTTAAAAGGTGACAGGCAATTGGAAGCTTAGGCTCTTTTTTTTTGCAGACAGAATGTAGATGTTCTGTAAATTGGTAATTCAGTCGATGCTTCATTTCCCCAAGGTAGAGGAGTCCACATTGTGAGCACAGAATGTAGTAGGCTAGATTGTGAGAAGTGCAGACGAAGTGCTGTTCATCTGGAAGGTATGTTTAGGTTATAGGATTCTGGAGGGTGCAGGTAAATTAGTAGGTGTTACACCTTTGGTAGTTGTGGGGGAAGGTGTTCTGGGGATGTGCGGAGCGCACATTAGGCAGAAGAGAGTGTCCCGGAGGGAATGTTCCTTGCGGAAAGTTGTCCAGGGAGGGGAAGAGAGGGGAATGTGTGTCTAGTGACAGCATTTCACTGGAGGCGGCATAAATGGCAGCTGATGATCTTCTGGATGTGGATGCTGGTGGGATGGTAGGTAAGGACAAGGGGAACCTTATCGCTGTTGTGGGGGGAAGAGAGGGGGTGAGGGCAGAATTGCAGAAGATGGGTTGGACCCAGTTGAGAGCCCTATAAACAGTGCTGGGGAATCCTCAGCTGATGAAGAACAGACAGATGGCTGTTCAAATAACCTGCCATAATTTGGGAGCTCAAGATCTCAACACTCTTTGAATCCTAGTGATTTTTCTTCATTCTTAATACATTGACTTCATCTTGGGGCAAGGTTCTATTTGATATCTCATGTGTGCGTGTCCTCAATAACAAACATTGGCAAGCTTTCATATCACAGCAGAAAATAATCCTGTTCTCAACTGACACCTGCACGCACACTCTTAGGCACAGACAGTGGATAATCATCAGGAGTGGGAGACTGAGCCAACTTTCCATACAAGAGTTGGTAAGTTCACCTTGTGCTGTTACTAATGCCCCATTTATTCAGAAGTTCCAATGAAGTACAGATAGAAAATGCCTGTGTAACACTTCAGAGCTGTATGACTTATTTATAAAAGAAATGCTATTAAAGGAATAAAATCATAAATTAAATTGTTGTAATTGGCGAAGAAAAAATAGAAACTTGTTCACCCCAAATGGCCTAAATTTTATATACTCCTGGATTGTTATTTGCTTTGGTTTAACTTAACATTCTTCTCAGATATCATGTTGCTCAGAACAGCCTATCCAGCAAAGGAAAGTTAATCCTAAAACTTCTCACAGCCAAGACTCTCATTCCCTAATGTATCTGCATTTTTGCATTGTCAGTAACTTTCTATCTTCTTTAGATGCAATCCTCTAGTTCTCTTTAAAATTTTCATTTCACTTAGAAGTTAGTGTCAAAATTGACTCTAGTATCTCCAGCAGGCAGTCAACAGCAAAGGAAGCAGCTAGAAAACAGTAAAGACTGATTAAACCAGAACTCTGAAACTAAACATGGCCATCCCCGGTTGCTGTGATCAGAATGTTTGACAGACCATGGTCAGCTATGCCATTTGGCAAAGTATTTGGATGATGGTGATTACACTTCAATTCTATTTAATTAAACCTTTTTGACCCAAGTGAGAATTCAAACAAAAATACTTCATAAAACATTTGGGAAATATGGCTTTATATCTTTTCACTCCAAGGCAATAATGACTTCACTTCTATTTATCTTGGAAATGCCCCTTCCTCACTGGAGACATTTCAAGGATACAGATCCCATTGCTCCTTCTGGCTGATTAGTCAGTCTAGCCACAGCGTTGGCAGATCAGAATGCATTAGCACATTGCGTGCAAGGCACAGAAACCTGGTGTGTTTAATTGTGAGGTCAGCTCATTTTAATAATAATCAAATGCACCCTGTGCAAAGGGCTGATGTGGAGGAATTGCACAGAATGCAGCAAGCAAGTTGCTAGCACTTTGCACTTGGATAGTGGTAATGAAAAGGATATTTGCAATTCCTCATGTTCATAGGACATGGAAACAGAGACAAAATACATTTCCTTGATTTGGGAGAATTGTCAATGAAACAGTAATTATTGTCTGCCTACCTTTTGTAGATGATAGGATGAATGACACCAGGCATTGAATCTCAACTTAGTGCAGCTTTACCAGATCAGAATGCAAAACATCCCTGGCATCCTTTCTATTCCAACGCATTTACCCACATGCCCTGCTGCTTTGGGACTGATACTTTTGCTGCAATTTACTTGTGCTGCCAACATGTTTATTATGTTAGGAGAAAAGAATTGTCATGACATAAACTACTTACAATGTACAAATTGACAGTTATACAGGATGGGAAAATGAGGTCTGCAGATGCTGGAGATCAGAGATGGAAATGTGTTGCTGGAGAAGCGCAGCAGGTCAGGCAGCATCTAGGGAACAGGAGAATCGACGTTTCGGGCATTAGCCCTTCTTCAGGAATGAGGAAAGTTTGTCTTTTAGGAAAGTTTGTCCAGCAGGCTAAGATAAAAGATAGGGAGGAGGGACTTGGGGGAGGGGCGTCGGAAATGTGATAGGTGGAAAAAGGTCAAGGTGAGGGTGATAGGACAGATGGGGGTGGGGGCGGAGAGGTCGGGAAGAAGATTGCAGGTTAGGGAGGCGGTGCTGAATTTGATGGATTTGACTGAGACAGGCGGGGGGGAGGGGAAATGAGGAAACTGGTGAAATCCGAGTTCATCCCTTGTGGTTGGAGGGTCCCTAGCCGGAAGATGAGGCGTTCTTCCTCCAACCATCGTTTCGCTGTGGTCTGACGATGGAGGAATCCAAAGACCTGCATATCCTTGGTGGAGTGGGAGGGGGAATTGAAATGTTGAGCTACAGGGTGGTTGGGTTGGTTGGTCCGGGTGTCCCAGAGGTGTTCTCTGAAACGCTCCGCAAGTAGCCGGCCTGTCCCCCCAATATAGAGGAGGCCACATCGGGTACAGAGGATGCAATAGATATGTGTGGAGGTACAGGTGAATCCGGCTACGAACCCTCCAACCACAAGGGATGAACACAGATTTCACCAGTTTCCTCATTTCCCCCCCCCCCAGCCTGTC
>NC_057722.1:41276975-41289511 GCF_004010195.1 Chiloscyllium plagiosum | reverse complement strand
GGCGGCAGCTATTGCCGCGGGCGATGTAGCGGCCGCGTGTGTAATGGCGCCAGACTGATTTCGGAGGCCGATGGAAGGTTCTTGAACAGTTGAGGAATCTGGAGTGTGGGGGTAAGTACATGAAAGTTTTTGGTACTTACTGTCTTTGATTTCTGATATGGCCAGGAAGAACTGTTTGTTTAGTTTATGGATCCTTCTGTGGATGAAGAACAGTAGAGGTCCTTTACAGGTCTGTGAGAGTGTTGTCCTGAGTTGGGGTAGGTCAGGTTGCAGGGAATGTAGGTAGCAGCGCATGGCTGCAAGTGTGGAGCGGAGGATCCGGAGGGACGTCTGTTGCTGGAGGCTTCGGATTTGTTGTAGGTACTGGTTGTCCTGGTTGGGTCCAAGTTTTGTTGGTCGGAACGTAGTCCGGAGTCCGTGCGGGATCAGTCAATACAGGATGCTCAATTTTCTGGACACCACCAAGTCAGAAATGGGATTTGGATTGGGCCCAAAAATGCCAGCGGAGGCTGGCATGACCTACAATCCTGTACCAGCCTGGCTATTCTGGGGGAGGTGAGTTTAAGTCCAGAGAAGCCATCTGTTCAAATCAGGGTAGGTAATTTGACCTGGCTGAGGGGTGGGAGTGGTCCAACAGAGGAAATAGTTCTATTGGCTGGAGACAGGGACCCAAATATTGGTTGGACTGCTATGCTCCAGACCAGCCTACTGGACTCCCTTGCCTATTTATCTCAAGATACAGCCAAAGATTATCCCATTGCAAGGTTCACCCTGACAACAACCCCAACACTGGCTCACATCCCAACAAAAACCCTGCACCCTACCCACAACTTCCAGAGGGGTGGCCTGGATGCTTATTTTATTCAATTATTTAAGCCCAATTTTTACAATAAGTAACTATGAAGACACTTTCTTGTTGAAGTGCCTGTTTAGGCCCTCAGCTTGTTGTAGCTAGATGCTTCTCTGAAGACAGGCTTACCTTCCAACTTGGTAAAAACAATGACTGCAGATGCTGGAAACCAGATTCTGGATTAGAGTTGAGCTGGAAAAGCACAGCAGTTCAGACAGCATCCAAGGAGCAGGAAAATCAACATTTCGGGCAAAAGCCCTTCATCAGGAATACGCCTGAAGGGTGGAGAGATAAATGAGAGGAGGGTGGGGGTTGGGAGAAAGCAGCATAGAGTACAATGGGTGGATGGGGATGGGGATGAAGGTGATAGGTCAGAGAGGAGGGTGGATTGGATAGGTGGAAAGGAAGATAGGCAGGTAGGACAAGTCATGGGGACAGTGCTGAGCTGGAAAGTTGGAGCTGGGGTGAGGTGGGGGAAAGGGAAATGAGGAAACTGTTGAAGTCCACATTGATGCCTTGAGTTTGAAGTGTTCCAAGGCGGAAGATGAGGCATTCTTCCTCCAAGCATCTGGTGGTGAGGGAGCGGCGGTGAAGGAGGCCCAGGACCTACATGTGCTTGGCTGAGCGGGAGGGGGAGTTGAAATGTTGGGCCACAGGGCGGTGTGGTTGATTGGTGCGGGTGTCTCAGAGATGTTCCCTAAAGCGCTCTGCTAGGAGGCGTCCAGTCTCCCCAATGTAGAGGAGACCACATTGGGAGTAACGGATACAATAAATGGTATTGGAGGATCTGCAGGTAAAACTTTGATGGATGTGGAAGGCTCCTTTAGGGCCTTGGATGGAGATGAGGGAGGAGGTGTTGGCACAGATTTTGCAATTGCTGTGGTGGCAGGGAAAGGTGCCAGGACAGGGGGGGGGCGGTGGGTTGTTGGGGGGAGCGTGGACCTGACCAGGTAGTCACGAAGGGAATGGTCTTTGCGAAGGCTGAAAGGAGTGGGGAGGGAAATATATCCCCGGTGGTGGGGTCAGTTTGGAGGTGGCAGAAATGTCGGCGAATGATTTGGTTTATGCGAAGATTGGTAGGGTGGAAGGTGAGCACCAGTAGGAATCTGTCCTTGTTACAGTTGGAGGGGTGGGGTCTGAGGGCAGAGGTGCAGGATGTGGACAAGATGCATTGGAGGGCATCTTTAACCACGTGGGAAGGGAAATTGCAGTCTCTAAAGAAGGAGGCCATCTGGTGTGTTCTGTGGTGGAACTGGTCCTCCTGGGAGCAGATACAGCAGAGTCAGAGGAATTCGGAATACGGGATGGCATTTTTGCAGGAGGTAGGGTGGGAAGAGGTGTAATCCAGGTAGCTGTGGGAGTCAGTGGGTTTGTAAAAAATGTCGGTGTCAAGTCGGTTGTCATTAATGGAGACGGAGAGGTCCAGGAAGGGGAGGAAGGTGTCAGAGATGGTCCAGGTGAATTTAAGGTCAGGGTGGAATGTCCCATGCAGAACCCACTGCAGCCCATCAATGGGCAGCAAATCAAACACCATGCCAATTAAGGGATTAGCCATGTGAACATCTTAACTTTAATCAGTGACAGGTTTTAGACCCAAACATAAACATGGCTTTGATTTCCTGCCTACCTGGCAAAAACATAATGCAGAGAGTCACATAATCTGGTTAAATGTGAACACAATTTGTATATTTTCAGCCAATGGTTCCTAAAAACATATTAAAATTGATTTGCAAAGTTCAAAATCTAGCTCCAAATAGTATACATTCTCAGGTAATGATGCTTGCTATGTAAATATCCTCAAGATATTTACACTTAGTTTTAGAGGCTCATTGATTATTTGAGCAAGCTTCCAGTTGCCTTGTTTGTTGCCGAGTTGCTGATATTGCAATGTTAAATAATCTGTTGATGCATGGTTCAATTCCATTTGCCGACAAGTATGGAATGTGTTTTCTTATAAATGTTGATAATATATTCAATGTGAATAAGGCCAAGACCACTCAACTCAGATTTCTCCTCAAGAAATGTTATGTAAACAAGGTTTGATGGTATCAACGTTTTGTACACTTTTCTGACTGAAAACTCAGAGTATTGTGTAAATGCTTTGTTCCCCATACTAACATGAATTGGATTGTTCTCCAAATTTCACATCTGCCACAGATTCCCAATGTGCCTTCCAAGGTGTTCTAGATTATTTCTTCTCTTACTGAGGAGAATCATTCCTCCATCTCTGGCAATTTTTCCATTAGTTGAAAGCCTGATTCCCCTTTCAAAGTGCAACAATTTCGACATGCTACTGGCTAATTAATTATGTTTTCCCCCTCCCCATATCTGCAAATATTCCTTTGTGATCACATTAATCAGTTGTAAACAAATAATGCAGTAGGTTCTGAATTTCATGATGAAATATTCCAGAAAATGTGATTTGGAACAGGAGAAAAGTTAATTATTCATGAGAGGCTGGCATCATTCCTTTTTTTTTCTAATTGTGATTTTGATTAGCATCAAAGAGATTGCAATTCCAATAATGGTGCAAGTATCTGCATGGGTCTTTTAATATGGCCAAATCATTATGGCAATGTATAATCTTTTGTTGGACAGCAGAGTTGTCACTGATAGCAGTACCTTCTCTCTCCTGACTGCACGCACATCCACTTTAGGTATGATTCCTGGCTGCTAAAAGATCTTTGTCTTAACTTCATCACCATTATATCTATTATAGCTTCTGAGAAGTCATTGCAGAACAAAGTTCTGCTCCTTTTGACATTCCAACTCAATGTTCAAGTGTCTGCATGCATGCTCTCGCTCTTCTGTGAGTTCACCATTTTTATTAAATATTAATTCATGGCTTGTGGTGCTCTTTTTAGGCCAAAACCAAATCCACTTCCAAACTGGGTTGGGTCCAGAAAATTTAAAGCCAGCACTTGTTGTCCATCCTTAACTTCTTTTAAACAAAGTAGCTTACTAGACCATTTCAGTATGCTTTTTATAGTCAACAAAATTGTGGTGGCTCTGGAGTCACTTGTAGACATTTAAAATTTCATTCACTGTTGTGAAACAAAGGAAGTTGTATGGGAAATGATATTTGTCATAGTCTGAGACCACCTTGATATTCCAGATACATCAGTGAATTTAAATTCCACCAGATTGTTTCCACTGTTGTGGGATTTGAACCCATATTCCCAGTGTATAAACCCAGGTCACTTGCATTACTAATCCAATGATATTACCATTGCAACACCATCTAAATCCATTCATACCGTTGGGTGTCAAAGCCTTTTTAATCATCTGTAAAAACAACTGACTTGCAATTATATAATAGTTATCTTCCAATGTCAATGGAGAAAAAGGGCTGACAATATTACATTGGCTGTCCATTGTTCACCCAGCTTTATTTTCATTTTAGTTGAAGTCAGTGAGAATGGTATTTGTGCAGATGTATAAGGATCAGTACTGCCAGTTTCTACTCCTTATATAGTTTAAAGGTTACCCACATAGTTCTTCAATATAGAAACATTTCCCATCATGATTCACAGAGGAGTAAGTATAAACAGATGCTGAAGCAAAGAAAAAAAAATTAGAAACGTGAACAAAAGCTTGATCAAAGGGTAGGGGTTTTAAAATGGTCTTGGAGGAAAGAGGAAAAGGCTGTAGAGTTCAAAAGGTTATGGTAGCTGCTGAATACATGCAATGACTGAAAAACAGTTGGTTGATCCAGGTAGGAGTACAATACATGTGTCAGTTGCAATTCGAGTTCCGGTCTGTCTTTGAGAATTTTCATAAGCAACAGGCAGACACAGGAAAACATTAATATTTCTATCCACTGACCTGATTCTTTCGCTGTTAGAGAACAGCAACTAATTGGCCTTTCAGCTTATAAACAACTTGGTAATTTCTCAATCACAGTTGTTTGACTCCATCTTTACTCTACATTAATTAATAAGCTTTTAGTGTGCAAAGATATTTAGAGTTATGAAATCATAGCGAAACAATGCTGGAAGCAGATTTAAAGATTTCTTTAAGTATTTATCTATTTCCCCTTTGAAGTAAACTAAATGATGAGGGAATAGGTACAAAAATTAGAAAGCTCTTTTAAGAAGCCAATACAGAAACGATGGTCAGAATAACCCCTTCTATACTGTATCATTCTACAATTCTTTAAAATATAAATCCATATTTCTCATTTGTTTTCATAGCCTAATGATATTCAAAAACAACTATTTGCAAGATTCATAAATTTAACCATGAAGGTAAATGTTGACAAAGAAAGAGTTTGAACTTATTATTTAAAATCTCTACACTACTTGGCAAGTCATATTAAAAACAAAATGTATTCTTTTCATTAGCTCTAGGGCATTGTCTGTAAAGATAGCAATGCAAGACATCAAAACAGACTATAAATAATCCTTTATAACAAGACCTAAATGCCAAGTATCTTCGTGACAACTTAAACCATAGCATATTAAGCTGAACAAATACAAAAGGTAGAGACAAAGATTGATATGCTGCATTACGTGGTCAGAGAGAGAGGTGGGACACTTTTTTGTTTCTCGGATTATGATAATAAAAATACAAGATCTCCTAAAGACTTTGTGGTGCACAACTTGCAGTTAAAAGATGAACTGTATGACAAAGAATGTTGGATTCAATGCAATTCTTATACATTTACCACCAATGCCAGAATGTAGGTTTATGACTCTCATTCATTCTGCAAGACATTTAGTAAGTTTGCAGTTTTCCATTTTAGAGTGAACTGTATAAATCAAATGTGTATGTTTTGAAGTGAAACAATTGTCAGTACCTTCTACAGAGCAGTAATAATGATACAAATAATATTTGAATTTAGTGTCTTATTTAAAATTGACTGCTTGCTGAATTTTGTATTTGGCACTTTTGATTTAAACACTACAATGTTTCAAATTGCAAACTGGCAGTATATCACAAAGAAAGGAGTCATAGAAAGACAGAAAAAGGAAATAGGTTTCTGATAATATTAAACATATTAGGGTAAACATAAAATGAAACCATCAGGGACCATAGATAAGAGTTTCAGCAGCAGTGAGAGTGAGGTAGTAGTGAGTTGGGATGGGTAATAATGACTTATTAGAGAAAGAAAGAGAAAGATAAGATTATTTGGAAATGCCAGTGTTGGACAGGGCGTACAAAGTTAAAAATCACACAACACCAGATTATAGTTCAACAGGTTTAATTGGAAACACTAACTTTCAGAGCACTGCTCCCTCATCAGGTGTATTTGTAGATGTATCGATCTCAAGCACAGGTATTAGGGGAGACAAATGGACTGTTTGCCTTTATTTCAAAAGGAAAAGAGTATTAAATATAAGGAAGACTTGATAAAGTTATGCAAGTTACTAATTAGATAATTTCTGCTTCTGTATTCGAATCCTTACCCGATGAAGGCTAACATAACATTTGCCTTCTTCGCTGCCTGCTGTACCTACAGGTTTACTTTCAACAACCAGTGTTCAAGGACACTCCGGTTTCATTGGACCTGCGGAGGGTCAGCAATGATCACCTTTAAGTAAAGAAAGTCTGTTCTGATTCTATGTCTAACTTGATAAAGTAGCCTTAAGAGTGCAGCACAGACACCCAACTCCACTTTGCCCCATGGTAGGCAGAATCTATGGATGTAGTACAATGCAGGACTATTGCACAGTCAGTGGTGACAGCAAGATTAGCACAAATTATTTAGAACAACAGAAACAGGATTGTCCTTGTTCCATCACTCAGTAAGATTATGCTGAACCCCAACATCAATTCCACTTTCTTGCTTATCTTAATATCCCTTGGTTTCCTGAGCACCTCAAAATCCATTGATATCAGTCTGGACAACAATATCCTAATCCTAATATTATATTTTAAAAATCAGTTCTCTCTCTCATTCTATAACTATTTTCTTCTCTTTATAAAGTGTTTGGAGACATTGAATCAACAGGAAAAAATATAAAGATGGCCATTGCTAAATGGAACCAAGAAGTTTGAAATTTGTTAACAGATATGCCAAATTCTAATGTGATTTGCATAAAGATATATAACAGGTACATTAAACTTCAGAAATCTGGAGAAATAAATAAGACCGGCTTCCAAAAAATGAAATCAGACAATCCAACACACCACACTTCTACGGATTACCCAAAATTCACAAACCATGAGCCCCCCTCAGACCCATAGTCTCGCTACCTGGAACACCAACTTACAGATTGGCCAAGGAACTAAACCAAAGATCAAAACACTTAGAAGACTCATGCCACTCCATCCACTCCACCCAAGAATTCCTGAAAACCAAAAACACTAAGATAGAAGAGGATGAAATAATGGTCTCCTTTGATGTAACAGCCCTGTTCACATCAATCAACATCAACCGGGCCATGGAAACACTGACTACACTATTAGAAAATCCAAAGACACATACATCAAACACCACCAACTTCATCAGCAAGAACAGTATCATCAAGCTAATGGACCTATGCCTTACCACCCACTTCACCTTCTAACAACAAAACCGACAGACAAACCAACAGAACACCGATGGGATCTCTGATATTGGGGTTCTTAACAGAGACAGTAAAGCAGAGACTCAAACAAATAGCTCTGCCAACCATCCTACCCAAACTTTGGGTCCGCTACGTGGATGACACTTTTGTCATTAACAAATCGAAACAAATTAGAGGAAACCTTCAAGACCATCAATAATAACCTTATTGGCACAAAATTCACTGAAGAGGAGTAAAACAACAAAGACAAACTGCTATTCCTAAATGTCTCAGTAGAGCAAACAGCCAATGGGGATCTTCAAACCAGCGTCTACAGGAAAACAGTACTTGGTCAGTATGTGTTGAACTACAAAAGCAATCATCCCAACACACACAACAAAGCCGCATTCGAACATTATTTCAATGAGCCACCACACACTGCAGCACAGAGGAACTACGCAGAGCAGAGGAAAATCACCTATACCGTGTATTCAAAAAGAATGGGTACCCAATGAACATAGTCCACGGATTTCTCAGCAACAAATCCAAGCAAGCAGACAAAACCCGTGCAGAAACCCCAGCCGCTCTCCCCTACATCAAAGACATCTCAGAAATGACTGCCAGACTACTCAGACATCTTGGCATCATGGTAGCCCACAAACCCACCAACACATTAAAACAGCAGCTAATGAACTTGAAACACCCTACACAACCAACAAGCAAAACTAATGTCATTTACAAAATACCACACAAGGAATGTGTAGTATTGGCACTACATTGGACAAACAGGCAGAAAATTAGCCACCAGGATACATGAACATCAATGAGGCACAAAACGACCTGACCCTATCTCACTGATATTCTTACATATAGATGAGGAAGAACACCATTTCGACTGGGACAACACATCCATCCTAGGACAAGGCAAACAAAGACATGGATGAGAATTCCGAGAAGCATGGCATTCCAACCAGAACTCTATCAATGAACACATTGACTTGGACCCGATTTACCACTCCCTGAGAAAAAAGAACAGGAAATAGCATCACCACAGGAAATGACATCACCAACCCAAAGAAACTCAAACATATAAATAGAAAGCAGGAATCATCAGTAGTGTTTCATCCGGAGGCTCAGTGAAGATGTTATCTAGTATGGTGACGAAACATCTGAAAATGAACCTTGCAGCTCAGCGAGCAAATCTACATTCAAAACCTCAACCTGAGCTACAAATCTTCTCAGGTACATTAATTCAACATTTCTCAGAAGGTATTATTGGATGGAGATATTGGAATTTGAAATATATCCCCTGGCTTATTGAAGTTGAAGCTCAGCGTCTGCTGCACAACCTGATCTAAAGCAAAAATAGAAACTCAGATAAACTGGCTAGTGCATACCTTCCTGTGAATCCCACATGCAACAAAACTAAGGTGAAATGATTTACTTTAAAATACTTAATTCATTGTAGGATTGATGATAGAAATCACATAATTCCTGGCACTTTGATATAAGAAGAAACACTGGGATAAAACATTGTATAATACTATAATTTATTACTTGTACAACTTGCTGAGTTATTGCCTCACAAAGACACTCCTGATACACCATCTCTGTAATGCCCTTTCAATTAATGTACAAAAGACATACTTGTGCTACAGTCGAGATTAGTGGGAGTGTCAAAGACAGCTGGTCAAACACAAGGCGGATATGTTCTCACCATCATACTGATCCAAAAAGAAAAGTCTTCTACTTCTTTCAGAGGGCTATGTTTTGCCAAGGCACCAGCACTAACATTCAATGCAAATAAACAACAAACCTGCATTCGCACAGGATCTTTCACAAAATCTCGGGTGTACCCAAAGCACTCCTCAGGCCAGTTAATTACCTCTTTTAAGCTAAGTCACTATTGTTAAGTGCACAAACATACCTGCCAATTAAGGAGCTGGTGTCAGATCTGCAGTAGCACATTATAAAAGTATTACTAACATAAAAACAAATATGTTTTTGACATTTTCCACATCACAAGCCAAATATAAGTTTAGATATACATTTGCCATTGATAAATCTATGGCATAATGACTCTCACATTTGTCCAAGAACTAAAACAAAGATTAGTATTGTAACAGTTGGCACACATGTCCATTTATTCCAATATTCTTGGCTACACTGCTGCTTTTGATACAATGAATATGAAGATAAGAAAGAATCTCATTAAAAGTGAACTGCCAGCATCAGTTCAGCCAGGTATACACAGGTCACATTTCAAACAAATAGGTATACTTTGAACTGTTCTTTCAAGATTGTCATCTGTTCACCTTTAATTATCCACTTTATTACTACTTGTGTAAAGTCAGAATGATGTTGCTCCACCTACCTTTACCACTGTCAGCATTTTGAGTCGTAATTCTCCTTTAAAGTTAGTTTTATATTAAGCAGAACACTTGTTGATAGTAGGGTTTCAGCACTTCATTGACAATAAACAGAATACAGGAATTCACATTTGGAAAATGAATTTTGTAACATTTTTACTTATAGAGAAACCAAAAAAAAAGTGGGAGGGGAACACACAACAATATCAAAAGATATGCTTTAAAAGCTGTACTGTTCTGCAAAACTACTAATTAGAATTTTGTGAAACGCTGTCTTAGAAAATAACAAGCTTTTCCAGAAAGCAATTTCCAGAACCTTTTTGTTTAATGTTCTGTATAGATACTTTCAAGCAGTGAGGAATTCAGGGATCTTTCTGAATATAATAATGGAGCTAGATCTGTGTTGCTGTGTTGTTGCCGATAGCACAGACTCAAGTGTAGACGAGATGGACATTGATTTCCTCAGCAGTTTTAAGTAGAATAAAGTAAAATCTGACAGCTGCTCATCAACTACGCTGCATTCTGTAACAGTAACTGCAGAGAGAGAGAGAGAGAGAGAGCGCTGTCAGGCAAGATCACAGGATATTTATAGCAATGCTCAAAGCCTATTGCGGACAACTCAGAGCTGCATCAAAAGGTAGATCATGGAGCCAGGAGGAGCATCAGGAAGATGGATCGGTGGTTTGCAGTCATCTGCAAGGATGAACACTTATGTCAATTACGGTCAAAAATTTTCTTCTGGTCTGATGCCATTAACTGATTGGTCTGATGCCCTCTAAAAATCCACCAGGGCATCCCTAGGGTTTGGAGAATGAGACCATAGTCAGGATCCATCTCTATGGAATAGGAGGCAGAGAAAACCAGCCTTGATGAATAATTTGAAGGCAGAAACTGGACTCTGCATCACAAAGCCTGGTTGATCATATCACTACAAATATGGCTGCATTCATGTTTTCTAAAGGTGCTGCAGGCAGGTTGGTCTGAATTTCTTAGCTTGTATTAGAGACACAAACATGGTGAGGGATTTCTGCATGTATCGAAACCAGATTGATTAAAAGTAATAACAAAATTGATCTTTCATAACAATAAATACTTCAGATTTGTTGCAGCTATTCTCTTAGGATTGATGACACTTTAGTGTAAGAAGATGCTGTGTCCCGTGTCCTGGAGTGAACACACATTGCACAATATTACTTATATGGAATTGAAACCTAGGGAATTTACTAATAAATCTACATTGTCATAAGACCTAGACACTATATCCTTCATGCATGCCTTTCATCAATCGTGTGGGCGGTGAAGCAGATGCATATTTGCAAAATGAGGTCAATGTAAATTCAAGAAACTGTTTTTATTTCAGGACTGAACAAGATAATATTTCCTAATTTAAAAGAAAGAACCTTCTTGGGGGCAAAATTT
The DNA here is from genome assembly GCF_004010195.1 of Chiloscyllium plagiosum. Lineage (NCBI taxonomy): Eukaryota > Metazoa > Chordata > Chondrichthyes > Orectolobiformes > Hemiscylliidae > Chiloscyllium > Chiloscyllium plagiosum. The sequence continues at coordinate 41,278,382 of NC_057722.1, read as the reverse complement.
GATAGCACCTGAAATGGGCACAGGCATTACAAAATGCAATTCATTCTCTCCGTTTTCTTCCAATGCAGACAGCACTTTATATGAGGCGAGCACACGTTCAAACAAGCCTGCACTACTATTCCTTTTGACTGGAATAGTGCCAAAATATTGTGGGAGTGAGTTTGACTTTGAAAAGCCATTTCAATCACCAGAGAGCACACAGCAAGGTTCTCTGAAGTATCACAGATGACCTTGGTTCACGAGGTGAGAGGCAAATATCCAGAAGGGATCAGGAGGGTTTTCATGTGAACACTGAGAAGGAAGTGGGAGCAAATAATGACAGCAACGTTGCAAGAAATTGAATTTCCTCACACTGGTGGTCAGGGTCAGTGAATGCATATCCAAAGCATTCCCACAAGCTGTATACTCACATCTCACATATTGCCCACAGTGCCAACAATTCAGTTGTGACATGACTCCAAGCAACATTGAAAACAATGCAGTAATGCACTTCCCTTTCTGTGGAAAGCCAAGATGGCAGATAACTGGCAGGGACCAACATGGCTGAATGTTCTCACCCCAGTCGAAAAGGTATTGCTTACCTCACTGGAAATGCCATGCTGAAGGGCGGCGCTCCGAAAGCTAGTGCTTCCAATTAAACCTATTGGACTATAACCTGGTGTTGTGTGATTTTTAACTTTGTACACCCCAGTCCAACACCGGCATCTCCAAATGCTGAGGGGAGGCTATGATCTTAAGGATAATGATCTAACAAACAAACAAACACTCATCATGGATTGATTAACTCAGTGGGTGTTTATGTAGAACAGTAAAACACATGACAAGTTGTGAAAACTCTGCAATAAACCAACACAATGACAGCCATGCTGAAAACAACATTGGGCTGAATCTTACTTATTTTGATTACATCAGAGTTGTGTTAAGTGTTTTGGAAGGACTTATGCTGTGTGCTACACTGACCTTTCTCACCACATCATATCAAAATCACCCTCTTAACTACCTATCCCATCTCTGCTATCTGTCACATCTGATTCTAAACTTTCCACACTCCATTAGAGTCATAGAGTCATAGAGATGTACAGCATGGAAATAGACCCTTCGGTCCAACCTGTCCATGCCGACCGATTATCCCAATCCAATCTAGTCCCACCTGCCAGCACCTGGCCCATATCCCTCCAAACCCCTCCTATTCATATACCTATCCAAATGCCTCTTAAATGTTGCAATTGTACTAGCCTCCACCACATCCTCTGGCAGCTCATTCCATACACGTACCACCCTCTGTGTGAAAAAGTTGCCCTTTAGGTCTCTTTTACATCTTTTCCCTCTCACCCTAAACCTATGCCCTCTAGTTCTGGACTCCCCCACCCCAGGGAAAAGACTTTGTCTATTTATCCTATCCATGCC